>NC_053025.1:287818480-287977798 GCF_003073215.2 Triticum urartu
GCATGAACCTTGCGGCTATGGTAGCGGCGCAAGGCTTGCTGGTAGCGCGCTGCTCTCACAGCCGACCAAAGACGATCTTCCTCAAGGAGCGTTGCGTCATCTTGCCGCAATTGCTCTTGCTCAAGCTCGTCATAAGCGAGTACTCGAGGTGACCCGTATATGAGTTCCGTGGGGAGAACTGCTTCTACCCCGTATACCAGGGAAAAGGGTGTCTGGCCGGTGGCTCGATTTGGTGTCGTTCTGATTGACCAAAGAACTGCCGGCAATTCATCAATCCAGCGCCTTCCACTCTTATGCAGTCTGTCAAAGGTCTTTATCCTCAGGCCTCGCAGTACTTCAACATTTGCCCTCTCAGCTTGACCATTGCTTCGTGGGTGAGCAACGGAAGCGAAACAGACCTTGCTGCCGAGGTCTTGAATATATTGCATGAAGGTGTGGCTTGTGAACTATGTGCCATTGTCGGTGATAACCCTATTGGGTACACCAAAACGGCACACCAGTCCTTTGAAGAACTTGACGGCTGACTGTGTTGTGACCTTCCTCACTGCTTCCACTTCTGGCCACTTTGTGAACTTGTCGATTGCAACGTACAAGTACTCAAAGCCCCCGACAGCACGGGGGAAAGGGCCCAGTATGTCGAACCCCCAGACCGAGAAAGGCCAGGAGAGAGGAATGGTTTGAAGGGCTTGAGCTGGCTGATGAAGCTTCTTTGAATGGAACTGACACGCTTCACACCTGGTGACTAGTGTCGTTGCATCCTGGAGGGCGGTGGGCCAGAAGAAGCCTTGCCGAAACGCTTTGCTGGCAAGGGCCCTTGACTCGATGTGGGAGCAACATATGCCTCCATGTATCTCCGCCAACAGCCCCAGTCCTTACTCTCGAGGGATACACTTCAATTTCACGTTGTTCGGCCTCTTTCTGTACAGGACGTCATCGACGAACTGGTACATAGTAGAGCGACGGGCTACTTTTTCCGCTTCTTCCTGCTCCTCAGGAAGTTCCCCTGTTTGGAGGAATCGGACGGTATGCTGTGCCCACGCTGGAGCCTGGGGCTTGACGGCGAGGACTAAAGGCATTTCCTCCGCTATCGGAGCGGCTGTCTCCATGGAAAGAGCTTGATGCTCTGTCAGAGCCAGCCGTCCCGCAGCGGGCTCAGTGTCTCCAGCAACATCCTTGCCGGCGGCTTCGGGGAGCTCGGCGAGAAAGTACTTGCCGTTGTACTTTTTGCCAACGTCAGGTTTGAAGGCGCGATGAGTGGGCCACTGGAACTGCCGCAGCTCACGGGTAAAAGCCGGACAGCCTACCTCGTAAGGTAGGCCTCCAGGGCTGGGTGGTTCACAACAGGCCCTGCTCGCCTGTCTGACTGGTGGCGCGCTCCGCGCCGGCGCTCGATAGTGGTTCGAGCGTCTTCATGGGCTCGTTCCCGAAGAACTTGGCGCTGGTCACAGTGGGTCCGTGGGTCAGACGATGCTATGGAGATGTCGTCGGCCGCGACGTTGCGACGAGCCGGCGTCCGCGGTACCGGATGGGGAAGAGGTGAATGCACCGTGGTCGCGGCGCCGCCGGCTTTTCCGCCACTGGTCCACGGGACTCCATCGGAGCGTCTACCTGGGGGCCCCACCGGACTTGGTTCCTCTTTGTTGGACAGCCGCAACAAGGCTTCGGATAGTGGCTCTCCATTCGTCGAGTTTCCCTGTAGTGGGAGGAAAGTCGAGTAGCAACTGCGCCCCCGCCAGGGCCTCTGCCGGCGTCAGTGGCAGTGAAACCTACACGGATCGCGACCCGCTTTGACTTCTGACCATGTCTGAAGGAGCTCTATCACGACCCCGCAGTCGCACGCCGTTTTCACCAGCGCCTCGGCAAGTGGGCAGGTCTTCTACGTCCCGGGTGTGGCGCTCGGGGCTCTTCCCGCGGCGACGCCCGGGATCTTCGGCGTGATTACGCCGTTCGTCGCGCGCTACCTGGGAGGAGCATGCTGTTGGCACCGGCGTGGGAGTCTTGGAGGCCCTTGCGTCGCCTTCGGGCCGGGCGGCGATGACCCTAGAAGGGCCCGCTCTACCCGCGAAGGGCTTGGCTCCGCCTTTGGATTTGGCGACGTGTGGCCCGTTACCAGGCGCACAAACATCGCCGCCTCCCAAACTCCGGCTGCTGGGATGGTGTTGGTGTTCGCGAGCAGCGCCCCGGGTCCTTTCTGCGACCGGTCCGCTGCTCGCCTACGTCGAGACGGGCTGTCGGGCTTCCGAATGGCCAATCGCCACCGTCGTCTTCTTCCTGGGCGCCATGATGATGAAGAAGCGCCGAACTAACTGCTAAAGCCGATTCTCACAACTGCGCCCCCTACCTGGCGTGCCAAAGATGTCGGTGGGAACGACACCTATGGGATCACAAGAATCCCTACTATGGTTAGCGGGGCGCGGGGTCGTGAGAAGAGCGGATCAAACAGTTAGTACACGGTTCGTTTATCCAGGTTCGGGTCGCGAGGATGCGTAAAACCCTACTCCTACTTTGGTGGATTGTATATCTGTGTTCTTGAGCTAGCTATGGGGCGTGAGGAGCTCCAAAAAGCCGAATCCTTCCTCTGGTCGCCTCGGGCCTCCTTTTATAGAAAAAGGGGTTGCCACAGTGGCACACAGGAGGTGGAAAGGGTACAGTGCTGTGAGGTTATCCCTCGCATCATATGACAAGGCGCATTTAATGCGTCTTGCTTAGGTGTCCTTGCTTTATCGGGGACGGGGGAGAAACCTGTCTCGTCCGTCGCTACTCCTTCTTGTGTCGACACGCGCCCTGGCCGGCGACGCCTGCGATGCCATGTAGGTAGGCAGGCAGCTGAGGTGGTGCAGTGGTGGGTCTTCACGAAGATCTGCATGCCCGCCACACGGGTGCCTGCCCAGTTGGTTGGGTCGGCAGCTGCATGCATGCGGTGGTGGAGGTTTAGTCGGCGTGGGCTTCATGGTGGCCCGGCGGGTGTCCTCGGCAAGGGCCTTGCCGGGGCCCCGGCAAGGGTCTTGTCGAGGCGCCTGCTGTCATCCCCGGCAAGGCGCTTGCCGGGGGCCTTGTGGTCTTCCTCGGCTGGGATCCCGCCAAGGGTTGTCGTCTCCTTAGTGCGTATCTAATCTTGAATGTCTTCACAAAGATCTGCATGCCGCCACGGGGATGTCTCTCGAATCCTTGCCCTTTGGGGGCAGTGGACTCAAGGGTGATTTTCTCCGTAGGCGCGGGACGAGTCGCCGCGGCAAGGGTCTTGCCGGGGCTACTAGAACTGTCTCCCGGCAAGGATCTTGCCGGGGGAGTCCGCTTCGTCCCCTTTGCTCTTCGTGGTCTTGGCCTTGGCGTCGTTCTAGTTCTCTTGAGCTTCGGTCTTACCCTGGCTCACCTCCCTTGCCTTGCTTGGTGTGGTGGTATCCGCGGCTCAGACTGCCCGTGCACAGTTATAGGGGTACAAAAAGTGTACCCCTCTTTTTGTACACCGACAAGAGGGGTTAGAAATACCATTCGTAGTTGTTGCAATATTCTTGATGAAAACATTAGATATTTCAGCATTTGAATCGCATTGCTACGTTCTAGGCATTGTGAGCAAGGAGGCACAAAATCATCAGAAAGTCGTTTAGATTTCTTAGCAAAGAGAGAAGCCTTTTCTTTTGCTAGCACGTTACCATACTCTTTCAGTGACTCGAGTTCTTGATTCCTGTTAAGGAGTTCATCTGATAAACTCTCGTCGTCGACTGTAAGGGAATCATATTAGTTGGAAAGAACATCAATAGTTGAAGAAAAGGCATCATGCTCTTCGATCAACTTTTGATTCTTCTCCATCTCTTTGAATAGTAATCCTTTGTATTTCCTAAGATTCTTCTCAAGTTTTTCAAGCTCATCTTGTTGAGATTTTGCAATCTTAACTAGTTTAGCATATGCAATGTATTCAGCAGAATATTCAGTGAGAGATTTTAAGTGCTTTGCTGATATCTGATCCTTAGAGGTCTTTGCCATGAGACAGAATGTGATTGGTTCATCATCATTTGAATCATTGTCATTATTGTCTGAATCGAGTGATTTCTCAGATGATTCTTAAGCAACAAAGGAATTACTTCTTCCTAACCTCCTGTGAAGCTTTTCATCTTTTGATTCTGATTCAGATGTCTCATCTTCATATTCCATAGTTATTTCAGCACATACTCTGTTTAGCTACGATATTTTCTTCATATTATATTCGATGGTTGCTTTTTCTTTCATGTCAGTGACTAGTCTCGTCGAAGAGGATGAGAAAGATTCAATTTTATTCGGGAGCTTAGTATGACGATCCATTCGAGTGAGTCCATTGCAGTGAAGATACATCCATCTATTGCTAGGTTTTCCATCCCAACACGGACAGTGATGTAGGGGGGAACCCTAGAGGGCCGATCTTTCACGAAAGGAGCGGATCCCGCGATGAACACGAAGACACGAGGAGGGAAACAAGGGGAAAATCACAAGGGGAACACAAGAGAACACTCAAACCAACAAGAATGATCACACATGCGCTAGATCCATGAACGCAAAGGAAGATACAAGATCCAAAGTCAACAACGGACGATACAAGAGGTAACCGGTCTTCTCCGTGAGGAGGTCTTGAAGTTCTTCTCCAAAAGGAGGTCTCGAATCCAAAGGGATCTTCTCCGTAGAGGCCGCGGACTCTCTCGTGGAGTAGATCCAATATGGATGAGCATAGCCCTATCTCTCAAATGAGCTATCACAATGCTAACCCTAGTACGGAGCTAAGGGACAAGTATATATAGTCCAAGGGTTAAGTTGGGGGATACATGGGGTGAAACCCCTTTCACTGTGCACAGGCAGGGCGGTAGAATCGGTCATGGGGGCGGTTGTATTGCTGGACGCTCAAGTATGGGTTCCTGGAGGTGCTTCCGGATATGCTCAGCGGTTGTACCGGTTCTTGGGGCGGTTGTACCGGTCAGGTGGCTGTTACGGGGATAAACCGGTGCTGCACCGGCCTTAGATCGCTCGATCACAGAAGCTTGGCCGGTTGTTGGGTGGTGGTCGAGCGGTTGCATCGCTTGTGGGCCTTCAGCGGTAGTACCGCTTGGTGTGGGCGGTAGTACCTCTCGGGCTGTAGCAGCTGGCTCCCCTTCCCTTGCTCCTGCGCACACTTGGCCTTGGTCCTTAGGCTCTCCATGATCTCCTCGGATGGACCTGAGTATGCATAAGGTCCGCGCTTGAGGTAGCATCCATGTCTCACATGCGGAAAGGGAAGATTCGGAAAGGAGCAAGTTCACCTTGTGTCCAATGGCGTATGCATGAGGTCTCAACATGTGGGCACTAGGGGCTTGGGGAGAAGTCGTAGTGTACATGGGGATAATCATAGGATGCTCCGCATCATCCCCTCCCCCTTGGGAAAGATCCGACCTCGGATCGAAAACCAAATCACCATGGGAAAGAGATGGCTTCGCCGTGTAGAAGCGGATGTTCACCAAGTAGTCATCATCTTCAAGCTTGGAGTGGGCACTCTCCAATGTCGCACCGTCTAGTGATTCCTTCAAAATGAGCAAGGACAACAAACACTTGGAAAAATAAATGTGGTTAGAGTTAGTGCAAAACCAAGCATTCAAGAGGTGATTCACCAGACAAGTGTAGTCATCATGCAAAGCATATGGTTGACAAAGGATTTTGACGTGGCATGTAAGCATATCAATCTAGAACAAGAAAAGAAATCATGGGGACAAGCATGTGAATGTGAGGTAGTGATGCAAATATGTGTGACAAGACAAGAAGCATCTACCTCAAATTCATAGTAAGCATTCACAAAGTGCTCAATGAAATGAAAGGTCTATGGTAGGCATAGGAATCATTCACAACTCCAAATAAAATGAAGTGTCTAAACACATGGGTCAAGTGCAAGACAATCCAAGCATAATGTGCATGGGGTGTAGTGAATATAGTGTGGCACTCAACACAATAGAAAGAGAAATTGTTCATCATGTGTGAGGCAATAAAGTCAAGCATAGTAATCAAGTCGTGCAAGCTAGTAGTGCGAAGATGCAACATACTAGAGTAAATCATGGCAATCATGTCATGAGAGCAAATAATAGGCATAGCAATGCACATGACATATCGCAAGCACGAACACAAAGCAAGATGAAATTATCATCATAGGCATGGGGTACAAAGCAAACATAGCAATATCAAGCAATATCTCCACCAAGCTTGCAAATACACATACAAGTATGAGAATCAATCATCATGTGTAATGCAAAGCATGGGTCACGAATGTATGGCAAAAGCATAGTAATGAGCATATCATGCAAAGTGAACACGGCAAGACGGGCATAGAGTATGTAGTGGAAAATAACCCATAGCCAAGTGAGGGTCATGTAGAAGAATTGCGCGAAGTCTTTGCGCGAAGAGAGCGGTGGGAAAGACAATCCATGGGATCCCAAGTCATCGTTGCTCTCTAGAGCTCGTTTTGTCAACTCGTGGGATTGCGAGGTTGACAAGTATTCATGGGTACCTACACAAAAGAAACACAAACCAAAGAAATTGTGTGTGTGGTAAATGTAGACATCATCCATCATGACGTGTATGTGCACGTGAGAGTTAGCACAAGATAAGCATCGCTCAAAGAAATTTGATGCATGGTATAAGAACATGTCATCCATCATGAAAGAATAGTTATTGTGTATAACACGATGGGGATGCAAATTGAGCATACAAGTATAAGGATCATGCAATGGATGGGAGTTATCAAAATCTCTAAAATGTATGAGGAAACTATGGGGGTCTCCTCATGAGCAATATCGGAAACATCATATGGAGAAAATGGACAACATCCAAAACAATGCATATCCGAAGCTAGGTGATCATGGTATGGCATATGAGATAAAGGATGCAAAGGGAGCATATCAATATCATCACAAGAAAAACAAATGCCGATAACCATGGGCTTGTCATCTATGCCATATGTGCAAATTGGGTTTATTTAACGGCATATGCATAGTCACTATGAATAGATTGCAAATATGACATGTGATTGATCTCATGCATACCATATGACAAGTCAAGCGGATTGGCAAACATGATGTGACCGACAGAATTAGCACAAGAAATCCTATGTAACATGGCATCACAACTAAGAGACTCCACATGGCAATCATCATACTCATCATAAATGGGTAAATCATCGCATGGGGAAATCATACTAGCATGAAGCATGTCAATAGGGGGATCAACATCATGAAAGCAATCAATGTCAAGAATGTCCACTAGTGGGACTAGAGCATCACTGTCACCTATGTTACCGTTTTCATTCCACTCAAGTGGTGTAGGTGAGGTGGGAAATACCAAATGGTGGTCATCTTCATCTTGATGGAACCATGTGGGGGGTGCATCATATTCCACCATGGCCATCGTCTTGCCCAAAGGTAGGACGTAGTCGTCGTGAATCGGCGCGTCATCATAGATAGGACCTAGCACCAAATGAGAAGACACAATAGAGGTAGAGGTTAAGTCGTTAGTGTTTAAAGTGGCCTCGCATGACCTATCAACTAACTCACTCTCTCTATGTGGTGGTTCACTCACTCCCTCCGAAAAGGTGCACTCAAACTCACATATGGTGGAGTTACTCATCTCACTCAAGTGGTGGGGGTTGTGGCTCTCCTCACATGGGAATTGTGGCAACACATATATGGGGCTAGTGGTGAAGTCACTCTCACTCTCAATATGGTGGCACAAGTCACTCAAGTCATCATACGTCGCCGTGGTCGAAGGGAAAATCCCATGTTCAACCATCTCGTTGTCGTCACCGTGTATGAAGGCCGAAGATGGCACATCATCACTCTCGTCTCCTAAGATGGAAGCATCATCCTTGCTCGCCACCTTGTCCCTCGCCTTCAAAGCTTGGTCCTTGAGGGTCTCCGTAGTCGTACTCGTCGCCGCACCGTCTTGAAAAAGAGTCATGGAGGACTCGGCATCGTCAATGCCACAAAGAGGGATGGCATCGAACTTGGGAGTATCATCTTGGAGCTCGTCGGGCTTGGACATCATGGTGGTACTAGCCTCATGCTCTTTCTCATGGAGCTTGGTCGTCGCGAAGTGAGCTTGGGGTAGAGAAACTTTGGCCCTCATGAGTTCTTGTTCCGCCTTAAGAGCACCAATGTAGTTGTCGTCGAGGGACTTGTAGTTCTCGAGGAAGATCGTCTTGGAGATGTCGTTGTGCAATCCCATCATGAAGTGGAATTCATCGAAATGGGGTCGTCCACGCCGGCTCGTCGCAAGGCAATCTTTATCTCCTTGAAGTACTCGTCGATGGACTTGTATCCTTGGATGGTGTTCTCCAATTGGCGTTGAAGTTGTTCCGTGTAGGTTGGAGGCACAAACTCTCGTCGCAAAGCTCTCTTCGTCTTGGGCCAACTCATGTCATAGCTCTCCGAAGGTGTGTGAAGCCACCATGCGGACGCGTAGTCGTGGAAGTTCCTTGTGGCGCACATCACTTGATCTTCGGGCATGACTTGATGTAGCTTGAGGTAGTCGTCCATCAAATGCTCCCACTCGAGATACTCCTCGGGTTATTGAGTCCCATAGAAAGGAATCGTGTGGTCGATGTCGAGGTCATAGTAGCTCGTGGAAGTCGTGGACTTGAGCTTGGGGAGCTTCTCTTGAGCGTAGTCTTGAGGTGCTTGTTGGCGAAGATGCCATATATCCGAAGGCGAAGAGGCCTTGAAGTCGCTTGGCGAAGATGCCAAAGTGGTTGGTGTAGTCGTAGCTCCGTCTTGGTGGTGCTTGTCTCGCGGTCTTCTCTTGTGGTCATGAAGTTTGGACTTGGCGTGAAGTAGGGCTTGTTGCGACTTGTAGGTAGTCGCATCTCGATCATCTTCATGATGATGTTGTCGTTGTCGTCCTTGAGCTTGATGTAGATGTCGTTCGTCGTCGTCGTGCACATGTTGCTTGGAGGTGACTTGCCCTTCATGACGATGTGGATCACAAACATGATGGTGGTCGCCATGGAGATGTGGACGTGGACGCCTTGCGCTTGCATCATTTTTGTGCTCCGAAGACTTGTGACTTGAACGTCGCCGCCTTGAGGATGATGAAGGGGAAGAACAGTCGATCATCAAGGTCCGAATCTCCTCCATCCTTGCATCTTGCTCCTCCTTTTGTGCGGAAAGCTTGTTGTTGATGTAGTTGTACACGCCGTCGTTTTTGCGGAAGACCGGAGATGAAATGCCTTTCCTATCCATCACAAGATTCGAGCCAATATGAGTGGAGAAAGAGAAGAACGAATACCAAATGTACCTTGACCGAAGTTGAAAGTGGATCAATGATCACTCCAATGTGGACAAGGAAATAGCACAATTGGTACCAATTCTTGTTGGCTTCTCACACCTACACAAATAAGGCTTATGGTGGAGCTCAGTGAGGATAGTGGCACAAAAATTTGATGTAAAATGTTAGCAAGAGTCAATAATGTTGAAAGAGATTCACAAATTCACAAGTGTAACAAGTAGACCAATAGCAATATGGGGTACACAGAAACACACACACGAATAGATAAATGGGGTCGTGCAACCAAGGATGAGCACAAAATGTGGAATCCACGGAAAACGCTCGTGTTGCACAACTCAAGAGAGACGCTAGCACGATTTCTCAATAGGCGGATACGACACTTGTGCACAACCTATAAGATGCAAAATGTATGAACTTCTATCCCAAGTATGCTATATATGTATGGCTCCCGGTGTTATGATCCAAGATGATCTTATATGACAATGTGGTATGATGCTATGGCACTTGCTTACAAGCTCTTTGTTCATTCTTTTGCTTAAAACTTTATTCTCTTTTTTTTGATATGTATGGCCACTTTGCGAAATGCACAAACCAAGATAGCTATTGTGTATATATGCGGGAACAAACTTGTGGCACAAAGGATGATATGATACCAATGGAAGGTGTAGACCACTAATGTGCAAAAGTAACGTTGCCGGCAATACTCAAAGGCTAGTCTCAATAGGCAAGTAACGCAAAATGGGCTAGGGGTTATCAATGCAATGGCAAGGGAATATACAATGGAGGGGTACCCCGATACCAAGATGATATGGAGGTTACCGTCCGCGGTGATGATGAGTGGCGGTGATCTTGATGATGATACCAAGATGATGGAGACTCGTCCCTAAGTAGATGAAACACCTTAGGAAACGGAAAACCTGCGAACTCAAAATCTCAAATGTCAAATGGTGGTAGCGGGAATGCGGTGATGATTTTGTGGAAGCTCAGTGGAATTGCGGACTGGCAATGATGGGTTGTGGAGTACGCAATGCGGAAGTCGAGGGTAAGGTGGTGGACTATACACAGTGTCGGAGTTGGAAGCACGGTCCCTAAGTAGCCGAAACACCTTAGGAGACACAACTCACAACACAAGCAAAATTGGGTTAAGTTGGGTGGTCGGAGTGTATAGTGGCCAATCCTATGCGGAAGTGGTGGTGGTGGTTGACGAATAAGCGACCGTCCCTAAGTAGCCTAGACACCTTAGGAGACTCAAATCACTCCTCAAGCAACCACTAATGCGATGGGGAACAAAATTGCTTAGGTTGCGGAAGGCTATGGTGGTGTAGCGGATGATGTGGTGGAAGCCCTAGGCAAAGATGCCAAAGTTCCAAAAATTTGATGGGGTCAAATGGTGTTGAAACCTATTTATATGGATGGGGGATGTCAATAGCTACTCATCGAGCTAAAGAACGTGAAAATCGGACTCCGGATGTGAAAGTTATGATCAAAACTGTCAATCAGCCGAGGCTGAAACTCGGAGGGGAGGTTGTATCGCTTGGGTGGGCGGTTGTACTGCTCCTGGAGCGTCATGGGGTTCCAGTTTTATCTGGCAGAAGTATCAGGTTATGGGGGAGCGGTTGTACCGCCTCGGGGGCCGGTTGTACCGCTGGTGTCGGGAAAAATTCTCAGATCTGGATCGGGGATGAACTTGGGGCGGAAATGGATGATCTCGGGGGCAAAATTTGATGGATTTCGTGGATGGAAGGTGGGGAAACTTGGGGAGATGCTAGATCCACTTGAAACCAAGCAAATACATGGATCAAAATCAACAAAACATCATCAAACCAACAAATCACAAAAAAATTGGGGCTATTTTTGGTGGGGATTTTCGAAATTGGAAAAGAACATAACAAAATTAGGCTAGAAAACAACGAGGGGAGGCTCCGAAATCGTGATCAACATGGCTCTCGATACCAAGATGATGTAGGGTGGAACCCTAGAGGGCCGATCTTTCACGAAAGGAGTGGATCCCGCGATGAACACGAAGAACACGAGGAGGGAAACAAGGGGAAATCACGAGGGGAGCACAAGAGAACACTCAAACCAACAAGAATGATCACACATGCGCTAGATCCATGAACACAAAGGAAGATACAAGATCCAAAGTCAACAACGGACGATACAAGAGGTAACCGGTCTTCTTTGTGAGGAGGTCTTGAAGTTCTTCTCCAAAAGGAGGTCTCGAATCCAAAGGGATCTTCTCCATAGAGGCCGCGGTGTCTCTCTTGGAGTAGATCCGATATGGATGAGCGTAGCTCTATCTCTCAAATGAGCTATCACAACGCTAACCCTAGGACAGAGCTAAGGGACAAGTATATATAGTCCAAGGGGTAAGTTGGGGGATACATGGGGTGAAACCCCTTTCACTACGCACAGGCAGGGCGGTAGTACCGGTCATGGGGGCGGTTGTACCGCTGGACGCTCAAGTACGGGTTCCTGGAGGTGCTTCCGGATCTGCTCAGCGGTTGTACCGGTGCTTGGGGCAGTTGTACTGGTCAAGTGGCTGTTACGGGGATAAACCGGTGCTGCACCGGCCTTGCACCGCTCGATCATAGAAGCTTGGCCGGTTGTTGGGTGGTGGTCGAGCGGTTGCACCGCTTGTGGGCCTTCAGCGGTAGTACCGCTTGGTGTGGGCGGTAGTACCGCTCGGGCTGTAGTAGCTGGCTCTCCTTCCCATGCTCCCGCGCACACTTGGCCTTGGTCCTTAGGCTCTCCATGGTCTCCTCGGATGGACCTGAGTATGCATAAGGTCCGCGCTTGAGGTAGCATCCATGTCTTACATGCAGAAAGGGAAGATTCGGAAAGGAGCGAGTTCACCTTGTGTCCAATGGCATATGCTTGAGGTCTCAACATGTGGGCATTAGGGGCTTGGGGAGAAGTCGTAGTGTACATGGGGATGATCATAGGATGCTCCGCATCAGATAGTCTTCTATGAGGTGACCAAATTGTTTGCACTTGAAGCACTTTATCTCTTTCAGAGGTAACTTTCTTGAAGATTCAGGAAAGTCAAATTCGTCATCATTTATGAGACACATATTGTCTCCTAAGATCACTTAGCCTTTCTATGAGCATTTCTAGTTCCCTTCTAATAGGATGTTGATTCTTGACGTCTTCTTGTGAACTGCCATAGTGTGAAAGAATTTCCCCTTCACTTTTCGGAGATGATTCTTGATATCCATTTTCAAGTTCCATCTTTTCTTCGTGGATAGACAATAGCGTTATGACCTCGACGTAGTGAAGTTTTTCATAGTCTGGTCTTTGCTTGATTTCAGCTACGATTGTGATGAGGACATCACTAACAAAGTTACACCCACGGCCCCTACTGATACATATACAGGACCAATTACTAGAGCTCGCGCACGCCAATTAAATTATCAGGTACTTTCATTTCTTGGTAATGATTCTAATGTTTGTGAGAATATGATGCTGCCTAAATTGGATACATTTGACTTGCTTACAAATGAAGGGCCTAGCTTGGACAAGAAGGATGATCATTGGGATAAGATCAAGCATGGAGATGATGGCATGTGCAAGGGGAACCATAACGGAGTTACAAGTGATGATTTCAGGACTTTGAAGCCACCATAATGAGTGCGTGAAGCCTTGGACGAAATATACAAGATGACACTTCATAAATTTTGTCCACTGGCTATTATAGGTGTTGCGTCACCTTATTATTGGGTCAGGCCCATGTAATTTCGAAATACTTGAGTATCGATTGTTTTAGAGTCCGTATGTGTGGGGAAACAAGAGTTAGGGTTGGTTTCGGACCCCTCCTCCAAGGGCCACGAATCCCCCCCTCTTCCTCCATATATACAGCCCTTAGGGCGTCGTTTAGACTTTGTGTTTTGTTTAGATTAAGGTTCGCCATAGCTGCAACTTCGCATACTCCGTTTCTGTTCAACGACCAGACAAAGGCGTCATAGAACCCCACCTTGATCAATAAAGCTTTCCTCTTATATTCGCAATATCCAGATTGCAATATTAGTTTCTTTCTTGTTCTTCGGTTGCCTGCATGAAACAGACCTTCGTGGTCAGGTTGATCGTGCTCCAGCGTGGTCAATAACCTCTCGGAGTTTGTTTAGCAATTGCTAAGGCGCGACGTCCTCGCACGTTCGTAGTCAGATCGTCAAAGTCGACTTCCTCCAAAACAATAGCCACCATCTCATCGAAAGACCGGACACCTTTGCCTCTATCAAGTGGTATTAGATTTCCAGGTTGCTCGGTGAGATCTTACAGTTTTTTCGTAGTTTAGATCGAGTCGGTTCTTCATACCTATAGTCCATGAAAAAGCCAAAAAAAATTAGGGTTAGTTCATCCTATCCGAACCAATCTGAGCCTTTGCATAATCTTCTCTGTATTTGCTTTGTTGAATTTGCGGTTGCATCGTCATGTCAAGTTGTTGGTCTTAGCATCTAGTCCTTTAGAGTTTCGAGTTCTGTTCACAGGTTTTCACGTCGCCGCTGCCACATATCACCATCACATATTCACCGCCAATCTGAGTCCATATACACCACCACCTATCCGCCGCCATCACGCCAATCTGAGTCCACCTGCAGCATATATCCACCACCAGTCCGAGTTCCACTAGATTCATCGCCGCCACCAGTCCGAGTTCCTCCAGATTCATCTCTGCCACCAGTCCTAGTCCGAGTCCAGTATTTTGTTACTCTGCTTTGGATTTCCAGATCACGCCAAACTCCGAGTAGTGATAGAGCAGGACTCCCAAACTTTCGTGATACCCGCAGTAGAAAAATAGTTCGAGTTTAAAAAAACTAAGTCTGGAAAATTCTTGCTAGGCATTTTTTAGACCATTTGTAGACATTTTCGAAAAAATTGTTGTGGAGCAAAAAAAAGAGAGGGAAAAAGTGCAAAAAAAGAGAGAATTTTTTTCGAAGTGTGCTCCTCCCTTGTTTATGTGCAGCGCCGTGATTTTGTTAGTGTTGTCGGCTCGCGTCTCTAGTGCAGTCTTGCCTAGGACCAGTATAGTACCATCGCTAAGCGTTTATTCAACTTTGCATCTCTGAATTGATTATTGCTGACCCTTTTTGCTACCATATTATAAGCCTTCCCAGCTCCACATACATCTACGTCGTGCGTTTGACTCTCCCTGGTAATCGCTCTATCCAAGCTTTGGGAGTTTTGACTACGACGGTTGCCGATCACCGCCTGCTGCTGGGTAAGAACTGGTAAGAATTTGAGATTTGCTTGACGGATTTGTGACGCCCCACCACCACCGTTTTCTAGTAGTGTGTAGGATCATATTCTTGTGTGTTTTTATTGCTACTAACCATCGCAGGATCACAAGTCGATGAGACTGACTGGGAGCACATGATGAATAAGGAGTTGCATGATAAATTTCAGCAAATGATGAATGAACAGGTGCAAGATGTGCTGAATTTTTTTGAAGAGGCCATGGATAAGATAACTGGCTTTGAGAAGACGTTCGAAACAAAGCTCGATAACAAATTTAATGTACTGCTTGCGCGTCTTCCACAACCACCACTGGTTGTACCTACCGCACCTCTGCAACAACAACAACAACAACAACAACAAAAACAACAACAACAACAACAACAACAACAACAACAACAACAACAACAACAACGACTACCTCCACGTTGTGAAACAGCCCTTCGCTGAGCAAGCCATGTCCTTCTTGAGCCTGGTCCTTAACTGCCATCTTGATATGATGATAACCAGAATAAGCATCCAAAAAACTCAAACGCTCACAACCTGCTGTAGCATCAATAATTTGATCAATACGAGGGAGAGCAAATGGATCAGCCTGACAAGCCTTGTTTAAATCCATGTAATCCACACACATACACCAAGTGCCATTCTTATTAAGGACCAGCACCGGGTTAGCCAACCACTCAGGATGAAAAACTTCAACATTGAACCCGGTCGCCAAGAGCCGGGCCACTTCTTCACCAATGGCCTTTCGCCTCTCTTCATTAAAACGATGGAGAAACTACTTCACCGGCTTAAACATTGGATCAATATTAAGACTATGCTCAGTGAGTTCCCTCGGTGCACCTGGCATGTCAGAAGGCTTCCATGCAAAGATGTCCCAGTTCTCAAGGATGAACTCGATGAGCGCACTTTCCTATTTTGGATCCATATTAGCACTGATGCTGAACTTCTTAGATGAATCGCCAGGAACGAAGTCAATTATCTTGGTATCATCCGCCGATTTAAACTTCAATACCGGGTCATGCTCTGTAGTTGGCTTTTTCAAAGATGTCATGTCAGCCGGGTCAACATTGTCTTTGTAAAACTTCAACTCCTCCGTTGCACAGACCGACTCAACATAGGATGCATCACCTTCCTCACGCTCCAAAGCTATCTTTCGGCTTCCATGTACTGTAATGGTCCCCTTGTGACCTGGCATTTTGAGCTGTAGAAAAACATAACAAGGCCTTGCCATGAACTTAGCATAAGGCGGCTGTCCAAACAGAGCATGATAAGGGCTCTTGATCCTCACTACTTCAAAGGTCAACGTTTCAGATCTGGAATCATGATCATCCCCAATGCAACCTCCGGCGCTATTTTCCCAACTGGGTATGCCGACTTACCAGGCACCACACCGTGAAAAACAGTGTTTGACGGCTTAATATTTTTATCGGTTAACCCCATGCGACGGAAGGTGTAATAATAAAGGATATTGATGCTGCTATCTCCATCCATGAGTACTTTGGTGAATTTATATCCTCCAACCCGCGGTGCTACCACCAAAGCCAAGTGACCCGGATTATTAACCCGAGGCGGGTGATCCTCACGGCTCCACACAATGGGTTGCTCCGACCAGTGAAAGTAACGGGGAACTGCCGGTTCAACGGCATTAACTGCCCTTTTATGAAGCTTCTAATCCCGCTTGCATAAACTTGTGGTGAAGACGTGGTACTGCCCACTATTCAACTGTTTTGGGTTACTCTGATACCCAGATTGTTGTTGCTGACTCCCCGGACCGGGCTATTGATGAAAACCTCCCTGGTTACCTTGGTTACCCTGGTGACCCTGCAAACCAGAGTTAGAGCCGCCACCACCATGACCCGGGCCATAAGAACCGGAACCCGAGCCGCCACCTGGTCCATGATTGTACTGGAACAAGTCAGAATTTTTGAACTCCTTCATAATGTAGCAGTCCTTCCAAAGGTGCGTAGATGGCCTGTCTCGCAAGCCATTTTTTGGACATGGCTGATTCAACATCTACTCCAGATTTATACCCGACCCTCCTACCCGAGGAGGTGGCTTTCCTTTATGACGCTGACCATTGTTCTGCGTGTTGGTATTGGCCACAAAATCTAAATTATTATCAGCCTTACGTTTACCATTACTCCCCTGAGTCACCGGGTTATGATGCTAGTTTCTAGTGTTGCCACTCTTCTTTCCCTTTCCTGGCTTGTCATCATCAGACTCGGGGTCCTTGGTACCATCATAGTCAGCATATTTAATTAGAGCCGCCATCAGTTCCCCCATATCATTGCAGTGGCGCTTGAGCCGCCCTAACTTCTGTTTAAGAGGCAGAAAATGGTAGTTTTTCTCCAACATGAGGACTGCTGAGCCGGCATTGATGTTATCCAATGAGTGTAGGATGGCCTTAACCCGGCGCACCCAATGTGTCATTGACTCGCCCTCCTCTTGGGCGCAGGCATCCAAATCCATGATCGACATGGGCTGCTTGCACATATCCTTAAAATTCTAGATAAATTGGGCTTTTAACTCGGCCCATGATCCGATGGAGTTGGCAGGTAGTCCCTTTAATCAAGTATGGGCGGTCCCATCCATCATAATGGTAAAGTACTTGGCACACACGGCATCGCTGACCTCCAATAGTTCCATGGCCATCTTGTAACTCCCAAACCATGCCTCAGGGGGTAAGTCGGCTGTGTAGTTAGGCACCTTACGAAGTCCTTTGAAATCCTTGGGCAGACACTCATTACGCAGAGCCGACACTAAACACGGCACACCCGTGCTTCGGGAGGTCACGCCCGCTTCCACCGAAGTTGTCGGATAAACCGGCAATGGCTGATGAGCCGCGTACTGAGACACCAGCTCAGCCTCCCGATGTGCTCTATCCTGGTCTATCAGAGCCTGAGTATTATGGGGTGGGTCATGTCCATGGTGTGGGTTACGGCGCCGCTCACTGCTTGACACTGCCGGGGAATCCATGTGTCTGCTATAACTTCGGCTTGGGCGGGGGATTGAATGGATTCTCTCATGGCTGTAAGAATAAGTCTGCTGCTGAACCAATGCTATCTGAAGTAGCTCTCTAGCCCTTCGAGTTTCAACCGCTGCTGGGGACTCTCCTTCAACTGGGAGAGCCGCCAATCGTGATGCCGCAATGATCATGTTATCCAAAGGGTTAGAGTAATGACCCGGTGGCGTCGGCACGTGCTGTGGTGGGATATTGTTCTGGCGAGGCGGGTCCATCGTGTGCGGCTGAGCCAGTGTTCCCGTCCCAGGTGCTTCAATCCGGTTTACCCTTGGTGGGTGACTGGTCCCCGCTCCAGGCGTATTAAAGGGATTTATCGCCTCGTAGAACGAAGGCAGACGAGTCTGATGCCTCCTCCTCATGACTTCGTTTGAGGCGTTCTGACTGAATCCGTTGTGCCTGATCATCCAACATAGCCCACTCCATGGCCATCCTAGCGTCCTCAGCTGCCAGGTCTTCCTTGCCTTGGGCTATCCAATCTCGCAATTTTGCGACTTCCGTGTTATGCTGATCTCGGTTTTCTGGGTTAACCTCCACTGTCAGTAGTGCTGCCAAAGCGTCAAGTAAGTCAGACAAGACCTGAGCCGGCGAGCGCGCAGGGCCTCCTGCCCCGGCCACCGTCGTCGTTGCTGACCCGGAAATCAACGCCGCTGCAGTTGAAGAATTCTGCACCGGTTGTGTACCGGCCATGAAGATTGCGACCCGGTTCGGCGGCTCGTAGGAGTCCAGAATACTATCACCATCGGAACAACCCCGAAGTCTGTTTTCCCGTAGTTGATACAATGAGATAGTCTCTCATGTGGACGACTCACCATTAGAATAGATGGCCGTCTTACCGTCAGACCTGGATCCTTCCTCAAATTCTGCTCCATGGGTGAATCCCATGAAGGCACGCCTCATGGCGGGCTAAACTGGGGCAGGTCTCGCACGCTGAGCCGTCTCGATGATGTCAGCACAGATGTAAGGCTCAGGGCCCGGTTCGCTGATTTTGCCAATGAAGACATGAATTCCGCCGAAGGGGACTCGGTACCCATACTCAATTGAGCCGGCGTCGGGGCCCCAGCCTACGTTGTCGATGTAGAGATTGCTGTGACGACTCTTGGTCATCCGGCCCACAGCGTATCCTTTGATCCCTTCGAAGTTGCCCTTCAAGAACTTGAAACCATCGTGTGATAGCCCCACTGTGGGCACCAACTGTCGTGGGATCATCACAGCAGATGTCCTAGCATAATGACTTAGTCGTGTAGCCATCGCAACGAGATTAGCTTAAAGGGGTTTAATGGGACAAAGGACACAGGGAGTTTATACTGGTTCGGCCCCTTGCGGTGAAGGTAAAGGCCTAATCCAGTTTGAGGTGGTATTGCTTATGTCTTGGTTACTAGGGAGCGAATACGCTTGACCTAGCTTTCGATCTCTTGTCTCTCGTCCCAACTCGCCGCCGGGTCGTCCCTTTATATACTAAGGTTGACGCCCGGTGGCTTATAGAGTCCCGACAGGCTCATAAACGTGTCCGACCCGGTGACTTAATTACAATTGCCTTACAATACAAGTCATACACATATGGCGGTTTACACCTATGGGCCTTAAGCCGCCTTTGGTCCTTGGGATCTTCATAAGTCATCCTCATGGACCGCCATCTCCGATTCCTTCATGGGCTTTGTCTTGTGAGTCGCCATGAGTATAACCCGGCCCCTCCTGGGCAGGTTAACTCAATAGCTATATCCCCAATAGTTGGTGTTGCTTTGATACTTCTGTGGCTCCTGCTGCTGATGAGGAGGAGGATGATTATGCGGGAGATTACGAGGATGAGGTTGATCAAAATCAGAACAACGTACAACCATGAGCACCACAACCACCAGGTCATCCACATGCAAATAATCGCAATGGTAGGGCTCCCCCTCAGGTACGAGATCATGACCATCTCCCTAAACTGAAATTGAATATTCCACCATTTGAGGGTAGATACATTCCTGATATATATCTTACTTGGGAGTTAGAAACCGAACAACGTTTTACATGTTTAGAATATCCCGAGGAGAGACGTGTTCCTGCTGCACTTTGTGCTTTCACTAGTTTTGCTTGTGTGTGGTGGTATGAACATCGTAGATTATATCCGAATAATATTCCAACTACTTGGGCTGCTTTGAAAACTTCTATGCGTACTCGTTGGGTTCCACCATATTATCAACATGAATTACTTCAAAAATTGTAGCGTTTAAGACAAGGAAAAAATTCTGTAGAAGAATATTATCAAGAATTAGAAACTGGCATGATTTGATGTGGTATTGTTGAGGATAATGAAGCTATGATTGTATGTTTTGTGGGTGGATTAAATAGAGAGATTCAGACCATTCTAGAGTATAAGGAGTATAATAATATCACTCGTTTATTCCATGTTGCTTGTAAAGCTGAACGTGAAGTGCAAGATCGACAGGCATTGGCACGAACTAACTATTCTGCAGGTCAACCTTCCTCATGGATACCGCGTGCATCCTCTACATCCACACATTCTACTGCATCGACACCTCCATCAGCTGCCACCTCCAGTCATGATACAAGAAAGCAGGCACAACCACCACTATCTACCAAGAGCACACCTGTCGGGCCTGTACAGAGCTCTTCTTCTTCCATGGCATCAATAGGGCACACAAGTGATATTATTTGTTGTCATTGTAAGGGAAGAGGTCATTATGCAAGAGAATGCAAATCTCAGCGTGTGATGATTGCTACTAAGGATGGTGGTTATGAGTCTGTTAATGACTATGAGGAGGAGACTTTGGCCTTATTACACATGAAGAACACGGTGGAGATGATTCTGAAAATGAGACGCAATACATGACTCCTGAAGACGCTGACAGGTATGAATGTTTAGTTGCTCAACGTGTTTTGAGTGTGCAGTTCACACAAGCAGAGCAAAATCAGAGGCATAATTTGTTCCATACGAAGGGAGTTGTGAAGGAACGTTCTGTTCGCGTCATCATAGATGGAGGGAGCTGCAACAACTTGGCTAGCATGGAGATGGTCGAGAAGCTATCTCTCACCACAAGACCACATCCACATCTTTACTATATCCAATGGTTCAATAACAGCGGCAAGGTTAAGGTAACACGTACTGTTCGTGTGCATTTTAGTACTTTGCTTCCTATGACTCCCGATTCCATTTTGATAGATGATATTAATAGAGCTAATAAAGCAAAACAGCAGCACAACGAGAGTGAGAATCAGATTGTGGCAAAGGAATTTAAGCAACAAATGAAGCCTAATAATAAACCATCTCGTGTTGCTTCTGAAATTAAATTGAAAAGTGCATGTTTACTTGCCACCAAATCTGATATTGGTGATCTAGATTTCAGAAAGTATGTTTGCTATGCTTTTGTGTGCAAAGAGGCATTATTTTTATTCGAGGACGTGCCTTCCTATTTGCCTCCTGGTGTTACTAATATTTTGCAGGAGTTCGCTGACGTCTTTCCACAATACTTCCACCGGGATTACCAACTATTCGAGGGATTTAGAATTAGATTGACTTAATTCCCGGTGCTTCGCTACCCAACCATGCACCATACCATACGAATCTAGAGGAGAGGAAGGAGATTATGCATCAAGTCCAGGAGCTACTCGACAAAGGTTATATTTTCGAATCCCTTAGTCCTTGTGTTGTTCCTATTATTCTAGTGCCGAAAAAGGATGGTACATCGCATATGTGTGTTGATTGTAGAGGCATTAATAATTTTACTTTTCGTTATCGTCGTCCTATTCCTAGGCTAGATGATATGCTTGATGAATTGAGTGGCTCTACAATATTCTCCAAAGTTGATTTGCGTAGTGGATACCATCAAAGTCGTATGAAATAGGGAGATGAATGGAAAACTGCATTTAAAACTAAGTTTGGTTTATATGAGTGGTGAGTCATGCCTTTTGGGTTAATTAATGCACCTAGTACTTTCGTGAGATTAATGAACGAAGTTTTACATGCTTTCATTGGACGATTTGTGGTAGTCTATTTTGATGATATACTAATTTACAGTAAATCTTTGGAGGAACATTTGGAACATTTACGTGTTGTTTTTATTGCTCTATGTGATGCACGTTTGTTTGGTAACCTTGGAAAGTGCACCTTTTGCACCGATCGAGTATCTTTTCTTGGCTATGTTGTTACTCCATAGGGAATTGAAGTTGAGAAGGCCAACATTGAAGCTATTGAGAGTTGGCCGCAGCCAAAACAGTCACACAAGTGAGGAGTTTCCTTGGCCTCGCTGGTTTCTATAGGTGTTTTGTGAGAGATTTCAGCGCCATTGCTGCATCTCTCACCGAGCTTACAAAGAAGGATGTGCCTTTTGTTTGGGGGTACCGCACTGGAAGAAGCCTTCACGGTATTGAAAGATAAGCTGACACATGCTCCTTTACTCCAACTTCCTGATTTTAATAAGACTTTTGAGCTTGAATGAGATGCTAGTGGAATTAGATTAGGAGGTGTGTTATTACAAGATAGCAAACCTGTTGCACACTTTTCTGAAAAATTGAGTGGGCCTAGTCTGAACTATTCTACTTATGATAAAGAATTATATGCTCTTGTTTGGACCTTAGAAACATGGCAACATTATTTACGGCCCAAGGAATTTTTTGTACATTCTGATCATGAATCTATGAAACACATTAAAATTCAAGCAAAACTGAACCGTAGACATGCTAAATGGGTTGAATTCATTGAGACTTTCCCTTATGTCATTAAACACAAGAAGGGTAAAGAAAGTGTTATTGCTGATGCATTGTCTCGTCGTTATACTATGCTTTCACAACTTGACTTTAAAATATTTGGTTTGGAGTGCATGATGCTGAATTTAAAGATGTATTGCAGAATTGTAAGGACGGGAGAACTTAGAACAAGTTCGTTGATAACGATGAATTTGTGTTTCGTGCTAAGGCGTGAAGAAGATAGAGGATATACTTGCTAGACATTTCTTTTGGCCAAAGATGAGATGGGATGTTGAGCGTTTGGTTGCTCGCTGCACTACATGTCAAAAAGCTAAGTCACGACTCAATCCTCATGGTTTATATATGCCTTTGCCTGTACCTAGTGTTCCTTGGGAGGATATATCTATGGACAATGTTTTAAGTTTACCTCGAACAAAGAAGGGGAAGGATATCATATTTTTTGTCGTGGATAGGTTCTCGAAAATGGCACACTTTATACCATGTCATTAAAGCGATGATGTTGTTAATGTTGCTGATTTGTTCTTTCATGAAATTATTCGCTTGCATGGTGTGCCAAATACTATTGTTTCGGATCGTGATACTAAATTTCTCATCAACTTTTGGAGATGTTTATGGGCTAAGGTTGGGACTAAACTGTTTTTTAGTACTACCTGTCATCCCCAAACTGATGGACAAACTGAAGTAGTCAATAGAACATTGTCTACCATGCTTAGGGCTATTTTGAAGAATAACAAGAAAATGTGGGAAGAATGCTTGCCTCATATTGAATTTTCTTATAATCAGTCGCTGCATTCTACTACTAAGATGTGCCCTTTTGAAATTGTGTATGGTTTCCTACCTCGTGTACCTATTGATTTGTTGCCTCTTCCATCTTCGGAGAAGGTTATTTTTTATGCTAAACAACATGCTGAGTTGATCTTAAAAATGCATGAGTTAACTAAGGAAAATATTGAGCGCATGAATGCTAAATATAAACTTGTTGGAGATAAGGGTAGAAAACGTGTTGTCTTTGCACTTGGGAATCTTGTTTGGTTACATTTGCGTAAGGATAGGTTTCCTAATTTGCGCATGCCCAAGCTAATGCCACATGCTAATGATCCTTTTAAGGTGTTAGAAAAAAATAAATGATAATGCATATAAACTTGAGTTGCCTGCAGATTTTGGGGTTAGTCCCACTTTTTACATTGCAGATTTGAAGCCTTACTTGGGTGAGGAAGATGTGCTTCCGTCGAGGATGACTTCATTTCAAGAAGGGTAGGATGATGAGGACATCAATACCATTGTTACACCCATAGCCCCTGCTGCTATACATACTGGACCAATTACTAGAGCTCGCGCACGCCAAATAAATTACCAGGTACTTTCGTTTCTTGGTAATGATTCTAATGTTTGTGAGAATATGATGCTGCCTAAATTGGATACATGTGTCTTGCTTAAAAATGAAGGGCCTAGCTTGGACAAGAAGGATTATCATTGGATCAAGATCAAGCATGGAGATGATGGCATGCGCAAGGGGAACTAGAAAGGAGTTACAAGTGATGATTTTACGACTTTGAAGCCACCATAATGAGTGTGTGAAGCCTTGGACGAAATATACAAGATGACACTTCATAAATTTCGTCATGAGGCTATTATAGGTGTTGCGTCACTTTATTATTGGGCCAGGCCCATGTAATTTCGAAATGCTTGAGTATAGGCTGTTTTTAGAGTCCGTATGTGTGGGGAAACAAGAGTTAGGGTTGGTTTTGGACCCCTCCTCCAGGGGCCATGAAATTCCCCCATCTTCCTCCATACATATAGCCCTTAGGGCGTCGTTTAGACTTTGGGTTTTGTTTAGATTAAAGTTCGCCATAGCTGCAAGTTTGCGTACTTCGTTTGTCTTCAACGACCATACAAAGGCGTCACAGAACCCCACCTTGATAAATAAAGCTTTCTTCTTATATTCGCAATATCTAGATTGCAATCTTAGTTTCTTGCTTGTTCTTCGTTTGCCTGCAGGAAACATACCATCCTGGTCAGGTTGATCGTGCTCCGGCGTGGTCAATAACCTCTCGAAGTTGGTTTAGCGATTGATAAGGCACGACATCCTCGCACGTTTGTAGTCAGATCGTCAAAGTCTTCTTCCTCCAAAACGATAGCCACCATTTCATCGAAAGACAGGAAACCTTTGCCTCTATCAGATTGGATCAAAGGTTGCATCAAGAGCACTTAGCAGCTTGTTGACCACATCTCTATCGGTGATATCTGTTACTCATCGTTGATGAAGTCTTTCAACAATATAGGTCAACCGATCAGTGAGTTCCATGGCACTTTCCTTATGAAGACTTCTGAAACCAGCATACATAGCACGAAGCATTTTTAGTGTGAGGATCTGTTCTGGCAATGAATTCTTCGTGAGCATTTTTGATGGCATCGCAGAGTTGCTTTGCAGTGTCAAGCTTTCGAAATCGAATGAAAATGTCTTTCGAGATACTGTCACAGATAATATGTTTTGCTTGTGCATTCAACCCCAGTGTAGCTTTGTCATCAGAAGTGGGAGCATCAGGGTGCTGAATGGTGTATCCATTTTCCACAATCTTCCAAAGTTCTATGTTGATGGCTTGAAGTCCGATTTTCATTTTCTCTTTCGAGTAGACATAGTCATTTCCGTTCAAGATAGGAAACATTTTAGAGTCTGAGGATCTACCTGCATACTACATACTCAAAATTCCAAGGTTGTTAGACCTTTAATAAACCAAGAGAGGGACTACCTGCTCTGATACTAATTGTTAGAACCGAGAGTATATCGACCAGAGGGGGGTGAATGGGGATTCAAAAATTCCTGCGACTATTATGAACTGATCCCAAACACAGCAGTAGAAATAAGGTTTGGTAGAAATGAACTTAATCAAGCACGTTACTGAGGAACACATCTATTGAAGTAGGAAGCAATAATAGTTCAAACATAGGATATCACAGGTTTGACAATAATTATGGTAATGCAATATGTGAACACAAGCGGTAGAATGAGAGAAAACTAGGTATGAACTACGAAGGAAAGCACGAGAAATAACAATGACGAGTTGAATGAAAGCGACATAGGGAAATAACGCGAGTCTTAATAAGATACGTGGGAGGAGAAATATATACTATTGGGACGACTAAACTGAATGATGAGAATGCAACAATCAATGATTGATCAGATAAACTATCGTCACAGAGCACAAAAGTAAACTACTAAAGGTAATGAAGTAAGGTAAAGTGAACCACTGGTGCTCGATGGCGACAAATGAATTTGGTAGTCCAGTTCGCCCTTCTGCCAAAGGACTACGTCTGGTTGGAGGGGTTGTGGTTTAACACAGAAGATAAACTCTCTTCGCCCTATTCTCCTTCAACACAGATCTGACCAGACTCCAGTTCATTTCACTCGTGGTAGATACTTGTCGACGCTCTCCAAACCTTCGACAGACCTCTTTGCGAACCACAATGACTCTTGGTTGATGAAGATCTTGCTCGGTGAGGACACTAACTCTTCAAAAGTCAAGCTGACACCTATCCGTCTAGAGAGTGCGCATCTCTCCAGAGTAATAGGTACAAGAACTCTTAACTCAGAACTACTGTGATGCTCAACCACTATCTAAGTTTCGGCTCTTCATTTTTCTCTCGATGGATCTTAAACTCAAATAACTCGGAGAGGGGATGCTCAATCAATCTTCTCAGAAATCTTAAGTGGAGCAGCCAATGGGCAACGTTGGAGCGGGGTGCCTGTATATAGCCACATCCTTCCCTAAAGGGAAAATACCAAATTGGACATGTGGAGCAGCCAATGGCCAAACGACATGAGTCCAATAGTCATAAATTAAGCACACTGGTAACATTCCTTGTGGAGCAAGTAATGCTAACTCCTCAATTTGAAAGATATCTCTTGCAACATGAAGAACAACGTCTACTACTGGCAGGTAAACATTCGAAAGATAAAGAGATTTCTCTTAGTCATGCATTGGTTTTGGTCTAAGCATCATAGCGGATCTAAACATCGAGAACCTATACCCCTCTTAATAGTACAGAGTTCCTATGACTCAAATGAATGAAAGAAGAACAACGAAACGAGTACTACATCTTCACTTTGTCATCAACTTCCATTCACTGCAATCAATTTTCTTCAGACAAAATCTCCGAACCATATGCTTCACGTCAGCAATAAATTTTCAAGGGGTGAACTCCTTCACATCAATCTTCTCGCCTACATGTTTTCAACAGATGTAGATCATTCTTCTCTACAACGCAGATATTCTTCAGTAAAGTTCCTCGAACTTGACACCAGAGACAACATTCTCTTTGGTTCTGTGTCGACTATTTCTCTTTGTGTGCACTAGCAAACAAATTAGTCCATGCCTATTTCTGCCAACAATCTCTAAAACACAAGAGGGAAAATATTGCACCAACAACATGCCATGTATCTCGGCAGCCTTCAAGCGGAAGCCTGGCAAAGGTGTCGGCCACAACCTAACTTACCATGCAATACTGGCCTAGGTTTATCACCTATTTGAGGCTGAACCTGCAAGGGAAGTCTGGCTGAAGTTTCCATTACGACCCCAAACGATGTGCGCAGGCTTCCCAAGCCTACCTCGCCGGGTAGAACTGCGCCATGGTGCCTAGTCTATCCCAAGCCCACCGGTACCAGGTGCCACTTGGTAGAAAAATAGCACAACCTACAAACACCAGAAACTAGTTGCATCTCCTGGGCAGAGATCAAGTCGTTTAGTGGGCCGAGAGGGTCATATTTTAGGGCCCAATGTGTGGTAGTAGCTAGTCTTGATAACATACACATAACTCAGTTCCTAAAGACGGTCTTAATGAGACAACCCACCATGTACTCCTACATGGCCTCTCATCACTACCTTTACCTAATCGTGTTCATACACTTAGCTCTCAACATCAGAACATGATCACAACATGCCAATTCATTCCCAAACGAATAAGACCTAACACAACTCTAAGCAATAGCAAGTATGGCACGGATGAAGACACACCATGGCTCAAGCAACTCCTAATTATGCTAGGAAGGTTTAGCTATTTACTATGACAATGACATGTCATGCAGAGGAACGGGGTTCAGCTACCGCAACAAGTAATAGTTGAATCTTTGTTGTCCTAATGCAATAAAAAGAGCAGGAGAGAGAGAGAGAGTGTGGGATTGTATCGAAATGACCAGGGCGGTTTGCTTGCCTAAAAGATCAACACGGTAGCACTACTCCTCAGATAGATACTCGATGCCACTCGCAGGAGCAGAACCTATCGAGAAGGTAGTACCAGAGAGGCAATCAATACACAACAAATGCAACAATGTGTGCATGATCATGACATGAAGATATGATGTGGTTTGAGAAAATGCGACTAACATTCAATTTGGATGAAGTCGAGCAACTCCAAAGTTAAGCATTTAAAGTGCCATTTATGTGTTTTCACTTATACAGTAGGTATAAGTTGGTTTTTCATGCATGAAAATGCCATAAAAAGATTCTTTATATCTTTTTTAATAATTTTTCATATATAAATTATTTCATTCTAAGCTACAGTTGAATTACTATGAGTTTTTGAAGTTTAGCTAATTTTCTCAAATTTCTAGATATTTCTAAAATAGAAATAATCCAGAAATTGTTATTGCATCAGCTCTGAATCATCATTGTGTCAGCGGGTCAACGGGGTCAAACCAGGTCAAACCTGACTAGTGGGGCCCATTGGTGAGTGACCCAGTCAGTTAACAGTGGTAGTTAGGGTTAATTTTTGCACTAATTATAAGATGTCGGCGGGCCAACCCACATGTCGTCGAGATCGGGGAAGTCAAAACCGGCCAGAACAGGTCAAAACCACCGACGGTTCACCACTGGCGAGACCCGAGATGCGTCGAAAATCGTGCACGGATGACCAAATGCACAGCGAAAAACATCTACGTGACCCTAGTGCTCTAGCGCGTCGAGTCGTGCCACTGTTTGGTGCTGGGCTGGACTAAATTGATGGCGGCGACGATGTTGGCCGGAGTTTGGCCCTTCACTATTATGGTGCTATGGTGCACGGGAGGACACGCAGGTAGGTGTTCTGGGCTCGTGGAGTTGCGGTGAGAATTTTGACGCGCTCCAATGTGAGCGACGGCAGCTTTGGCCGTGGTGGCGACATGGCCGACGGCAGGAGCTCTTAGGCGCGGTGTCTAGCGGGGGTTAGAGGAGGGGATTGATGATGGGGTTAGGGTGGAACGGATCAGCAGCTCACATCGAGGTCATGTGGAGTCTCATCGGCTCGGGGAGGCATCAGAGGTGATGTACGGTCGCCGACGACCTTGGCGGCCAAAGGAGGAAGATGGTGAGGCTGACGGTGATGCGGGGCATCCGATGACATGTGGCTCGGAGTAGAGGACGATGATGGTGAGGCGATTCTTCTGGGCACGTCGAGGAAGTGAGGGGGCAGCGGTGGTCGCGGCGGTTCACGTCGGTGTAGCCTCAGGTGCTTCAAGCATGGCGAGAACTAGCGGGGGAGAGCGAGGGGGAGAATGAGAGGAGGTGAGACGGATTCAGACGGCTTCAGCTGTCCCAATCCGAGCGGTGACGAGGCAAGTAGGCTACCTGGTGCGTGGCAAGCGCAGGCGGCGTGCGCTGGGCTGGCATTGTGCCAGGCCATGTAAGTGGCCTAGGTATATTTTCCTCTTTTCTTTGTTTTTTCTATTTTTGTTCTGTCTATTTTTATTTAGTAAAAATACATTATAAAATTCTGGAAATTACTTTGGATGTTGACTGAATTATTCCAGATCCCCACATAAAGTTTCAAAATTATAGGAGCTGCTAAAATATTTATAGTGTTTTACAGCCCCAACTCAAATACAATATGCATTAATTCAAAGCCCATTTATGTCCTAGAAAAATGTGCACAATTTTTAGTTTAGGTTTTTGCCTTCTGCCAAAAATCATAAATATTTTTTAAGGGAACTTTGTGTTCATTGGAAAAGATTTTATTTGAACCTATTTGATTTAATTTGATGCTAGGGTTTGGATCATTCCCCAAGTTAAATTTCCATGAAAATTAAACATGATGCAACAAAGTAATAACTAGCCTAGGTCATACCAGAACTAGGGCCGTGACAACTCGCCCCCACTCAAAAGAATCTCGTCCCGAGATTCAGAAGGCGTCGGAAAGAGAGTGGGGTACTGATACGTCTCGAACGTATATATAATTTGTGGTTGTTCCATGCTATTTATTATCAATCTTGAATGTTTTATATGCATTGATTTGATATTTTATATCATCTTTTAATACTAACTTATTAACCAAGTGCCTAGTGCCAGTTGTTGTTTTCCCCTTGTTTTTGTCTTTACAGAAAATCAATACCAAACGGAGTCCAAATGGAACGAAATTTTTTGACGATTTTTCTTGGACCACAAGACACCCTAGAAGCTTCGAGAGGAGGCCAGAAGGGCTACGAGGGGACGACAAGATTAGGGGGTGCACCCCCAAGCTTGTGGGCCCCTCGTGGCTCCTACAACCCTAATTCTTCTTCTATAAATACCCAAATATTCCCCTTAGACCAGAGGGCACACCAAAAATACTTTTCCACCACCGTAAGTTTCTGTCTTCGCGTGATCCCATCAGGGGACCTTTTTCGGTACTCTGCCAGAGGGGGATTCAATTACGGAGGGCTTCTACATCAACCTTGCTGCCCTTCCGATGATGTGTGAGTAGTTTACCACAGACCTACGGGTCCATAGCTAGTAGCTAGATGGATTCTTCTCACTCTTTGGTCTTCAATACAATGTTCTGCTTGATGTTCTTGGAGACCTATTCTATGTAATCTTCTTTTGCGGTGTGTTTGTTGAGATATGATGAATTATGGGTTTATGATCAGATTATCTATGAATATTATTTGAGTCTTCACTGAATTCTTTTACGCATGGTTTATATAGCTTTGTATTTCTCTCCGATCTATTGATTTGGTTTGGCCAACTAGATTGATTTTCCTTGCATTGGGAGAGGTGCTTTGTAATGGGTTCAATCTTCGGTGCTCAATCCAAGTGATAGAAGGGGACATGACACGTATTTGTATTTTTTTTGAAAGCTTGGGACAGTGGGGGCAGAAGGAGTTAAGATATCCCTATACGTCAATGGTACAAGGCTATGCTGCTATAATAGGTCAACTACCTGATCAACAAAAGGCACCAAGGCCTGTTTGATTCTGTGTCTCATCATACCGAAATCCAGTTTGAATCTCTGGGTCCACCCCTCGACGGTCGGTGCCATATTTCTGAACAGTTTATTATTGCGTTCTTTCCAGATGTTCCAAGAGGCTATAATAAAAACTTCCATGAACATTGGTCTGCCCCACGTGGTTTTAGCTGCATGCAAAAGTTGCACCCGGTTGCCATGCAGAGGCCATGTGATCCCCAGCTTTCCCCAACATGCGCTACTAAAGTCACAGTGAAAGAACAAGTGTTCCACCGTTTCTTCAGGTGGACGATCACACAGCAGGTAGGCATAGTTGTCATCTCTCAACTTCATATGTTTTCTCTTGAGCAAACCTTGAGTGTTCAGCCTATTCGCAAGGAGCAGCCATACAAAAACCTTCCACTTGTTGGTGCACTTTGATTTCCAGATCCATTTGAATGCATCATCCGCTTCCATGTCCCGAAAACAATGAAGATAGAATTTGCTGGAGGTGAACTCCTCCGATCCCCAAATCAGGCGCCAGGCATCGTGCACCTCCGCGAGCTCCATTGAGGCCAAGGAGGCTTGAAGATCATCCAGATATTCTCTAGCTTGGACCGAGAGTGGGAGATGGAAGTTTTGGCCGAGCGTAGGCGACGTCAGGAGCACTTTGACAGATACATCCTCATGCCTGGTGAAGGAGAATAAGCGGGGGTGGCTATCAGCCAGAATGTCACCGTGCTAGGCATCTTTCCAGAACAAATATGAGCTCCCATCCCCCACCTCCACCGAGGTGATTGCCCTGTAGGTTGGCGCCAGATTCATGACGTCCTTCCACCAGAACGATCCACACGGACCAGAAGCATGCGGGACCAGGCCTTCATAGTACGTGTTCCACATGGGATCAACCCATGGGATGTCCATGCGGTTATAAAACTTGTGTAGTTGTTTGAGCAGCAGGCCCTGATTTTGGATCTTTAGGTCGAGCACCCCGAGCCCACCCTTGTTCTTGGGCCTGCAAACTAGCTCCCAGGCTGCCAGAGAGACGGACTTCAGACCATCGTCCGTGTTCTTTGCCCAAAGACAGTAACGCCGAAGTTTATCCAAATGCTCAAGTATTTTCGGGGGGATCCTGATGGAGCACATCGCATAGATTGCCAGGGAGGTGACCACCGAGTTAACTAGTGTAAGCTTCGAGCCAAGGTCAAGCAGAGAGGCTGCCGTGGAGAGTTTGCGCTCAACCGATGACACCAGCGGCATGAGGTCTGCGACAGTCGGCCTGGCCATTCCCATGGGCAACCCTAGGTAAGAAAACGACATGGATCCAACGGCGCAGCCAAAGACCTGCGCTAAACGTATTTGTATTGTTGCCATTAAGGATAAAAAGATGGGGTTTGTCCATATTGGTTGGATCTATCGCTCTACATCATGTCATCTTGCTTAAGTCGTTACTCTGTTCTTGTTTACTTAATACACTAGATGCATGCTGGATAGCAGTCGATGTGTGGAGTAATAGTAGTAAATGCAGGCAGGAGTCGGTTTACTTGTCTCGGACGTGATGCCTATAAACATGACCATTGCCTTGGATATCATCATAAGTATGTGCTTTTCTATCAATTGCTCAACAGTAATTTGTTTACCCACTGTATGCTTTCTTTCAAGAGAGAAGCCTCTAGTGAAATCTATGTCCCCTGGATTTATCTTTTATCTCATTATTTTTAGATCTACAAAACTAAGTCCGCCGGATTTAGTTTTATTTTATTTTGCACTTCTACTTATCTTTTATACCCATCACTATCATATCTCAGCCTTGCAAGTAACCCTGAAGGGATTGAATATGAATGCTTCAAGCCAACCATTTTTATGTGACAATTCTTCACACCCAAAAAATTAAAAAAAAGTTCATTATAAAGTTCAAGGGTGATCAAGTTATTGCAATATTTGGACACAATTCGATCATGAAAAAGCATGCATTGGAAATTAAGGTGACCAAATTTATTGCAAAGTTCACAAGTAATAGGATAAAGAGAACATAATTTTGTAGCAAATTCATCTATCACTTTGAGCAAAAATTGGTTCTATCATGTTTATGCTTCTTAGAAAATCTATCATCCCTATAAGGCATGTCTTGACAAAGTCTTTCCACTCCACAAAAATTGACATGCTTATAAGAAACATTTTTTTCATGACTAGTGCAATCATCATTAGCATTTTGGATATTCATAGAATTCATACTAACAACATTGCAATCATGCTCACCATTCAAGGATTTTATGCCAGAATTCTTCTTCTATCAATTGAGAAAAAATTTCCTTTCCATCATTTTCAAGGAAGACATGATAAGGATAAACAATATGTTGCCACCTCAATTCCATTTTTTGTAGGTTTATTTTATAAACCAAACTAGTGATAAAAACAGAAACAAAAAGATTCAGTTGCAAGATCTAAAGATATACCTTCAAGCACTCACCTCCCCGGCAACGGCGACAGAAAAGGGCTTGATGTCTACTATGCATCTTTATACTTGTAAACTCGTGTTGGGCCTCCAAGCGTAGAGTTTTGTAGGACAGTAGCAATTTTCCCTCAAGTGGATGACCTAAGTTTTATCAATCCATGGGAGGCGTAAGATGAAGATGGTCTCTCTCAAACAACCCTGCAACCAAATAACAAAGAGTCACTTGTGTCCCCAAGACACCAAATACAATGGTAAATTTTATAGGTGCACTAGTTCGGCGAAGAGATGGTGATACAAGTGTATTAATGATAGTAGATATTGATTCTTGTAATAGGTACAAAAAAACAGCAAGGTAGCAAGAAACAAAAGTGAGCAAAAACTATACTGCAATGCTTGAAAACAAGGCCTATGGTCTGTACTTTCGCTAGTTCAATCTCTCAACAATGCTAATATAATTGGATCATATAACCATCCCTCAACGTGCGATGGAGAATCACTCCGAAGTTTTTATCTAGAGGAGAACATAAGACAAAATGGTTTGTAGGGTGCAAAACCACCTTAATGTTATCCTTTCCAATCGATCTATCTAAGAGTTTGTACTAAAATAACACCATATGATACACATCAACCAACTCTAATGTCAACTAGATTCTCCAATGTCACCACGAGTTTTCGTGAGTTGATTATACGATATGCATCAAACAATTTCAGATTCATAATCCTCAATCCAATAGAAAGAACCTCAAAGAGTGCCCCAAGATTTCTACTGGAGAAACAAAGGCAAGAACGTTCATCAACCCCTATGCATAGATTACCCCAATGTTACCTCAGGAATCCACGAGTTGAGTGCCAAAACACACATCAAGTGAATCAATATGATACCCCATTGTCAGCACGGGTATTCATAGCAAGACATGCATCAAGTGTTCTCAAATCCATAAAAGTATCCAATCCAATAATAATGAAATCTCAAATGGAAAACTCAATTCATCACAACAAGATATAGAGAGGAAAAGACCATATGATCCAACTATATTAACAAAGCTCGTGATACATTAAGATCGTGCCAAATCAGGAACGCGAAAGACAGAGATTAAACACATAGATAGGTACAAACCCTCAGTGATGCGGAGCATCCTATGGTCATCCCCATGTACACTATGACGACTCCCCAAGACCCAAGAGGACATATGATGTGACCTCGAACATATGCCATTGGACACAAGGTGAACTCGTCCTCTCCGAACCATCACTTTCCACATGTGAGACATGGCTACTACCTCAAACGTATATGCTATGCATGATCAGGAACCAAGAGGAAGACCATGAAGCATCGAATGAGAAGGAGAGGAAGCGGAGCAAGAGAAGGAGCTGCTCGGAAGCTTCAGCCACCGGATGACCGGACGATGCCGGACGTTCGACGCCTGGACACTCAGCCAGCCAGAAGGGCTAGCCAACGGAAGCTACAGCGGCCGAACGACCGGCAAGTACCGGACGTCCGACACACTCCAGGGACCGGATGTCCGCCCGTCTCCGGAAATCCAGTGCCACCTATCTAGAGCAAAAACGTCAGACGTCCGACAAGTACTGGACAACCGGACCCTCAGGAGCCACCAGACGTCCGACGCCTGTTTGTGCACAGTGTATCGGGCCAAGCGCATGTACCCCTACGCACTCACTTACCCCTTCGTGGCCCTAGACTATGTATACTCCTCCACCTCCACCTAGTTAGGGTTAGCAAAGGATTAGCTCATGTTGTGAGAGAGCTTTGCTCATCCACTTGGTTACCTTCTCCTCGGAGATCGCGCCTCCTCGGAGAAGATCCCCCAAGTGGATTCAAGACCCCTTCACGGGAAGAACTCAAGACCTCCTCATGGAGAAGAACCGGTTACCTCTTGTATCGTCCCTTGTTGACTTTGGATCATGTGATCTCTATGTGTACTCGAATCTAGCATATGTGTGACCGTATCTTGTTGGTTTGAGTGAATCTCTCGTATTTTCCCCCGGGTTTCCCCTCGTATTTCCCCTTGTGTTCTTCGGGTTCTTCGCGGGATCCGCTCCATTCGTGAAAGATCAGCCATCTAAGGTTCCATCCTACATCATTTGGTATCATGAGCCACGTTGATCATGATTTCGGAGCCTCCCTGTTGTGTTTTCTAGCCTTGTTTTGTTTATTTTGTCCTAAATTCGAAAATTCCCCACCAAAAATAGCCCCAATTTTTTTTTTGTGATTTTTTGGTGTGATGAAGTTTTGTTAGACTTGATCCATGGATTTGCTTGGTTTCAAGTGGATCTATCATTTCCCCAAGTTTTCCCACTTTCCATCCATGAAATATCATCAATTTTGATCCCCAAATCCCCAAATTCCGCCCAAAATCGTGTCCCAGATCGAAAATTTCGTGTTGACCCCGACCCACCGGACGACCAACGATTTTATGGACGTTCGGACCCCCACGAAGCACCGGACGTCTGTCATCCACCGGAAGACCGGAACCGGCCAACAGAACGAAATTAGCGGATTTCCGAGCCCGACCGGACGTCCGGCGACCAGACATCCGTCCATTTACGGACGTCCGATACCTGTAGTTTCAGACTTCGGCTGATTTTTGTTTTGTCCATAACTAATTCATCCGAACTCCGATTTTGACGTTCTTTAGCTCGTTTTGAAGCTATTGACATCCCCCTTCCCAAAAAATACCATCAACATCATTCGACTCCATCAAAGTTTTGGAACTTTGGCATCTTTGCCTAGGGCTTCCACCACATCAGCCGCTACACCACCACCGACTTCTGCAACCTAACCCATTTTGATCCCCATTGCATATGTGGTTGTTTGAGTTGCTACTTGAGTCTCCTAACGTGTTTCGGCTACTTAGGGACGGTTGCTTCTTCACCAACCACCATTACCACTTCCGCATAACCTTGCCCACCATACACTCCCGCCACCCCAACTTAACCAAATTTTGTTTGTGTTGTGAGTTGTGTCTCCTAAGGTGTTTCAGCTACTTAGGGACCGTTCTTCTGACTCCGACACCCTGTATAGACCATCATACCCTTCCACCACTTTAACCCATATTGACCAGGTTTTCACCAATACTTCCGCAACCATCACCACATCCCACTACCACCATTTGACATTTGTCTTTTGACATTTTGAGTTCGCGGTTTTTGCATTTCCAACGGTGTTTCGGCTGCTTATGGACGAGTCTCCATCATCTTGGTATCTACATCAAGAACACCGCCACTCATCGTCGCCACGAGGCCATCTTCAACTTTGACCACTTCACCATCATCCGTCCGTGGCTTACAAACGAGAAACCCTCAACGATAACCTCCATATCGGTATCATCTTGGTATCGTGGTATCCCTCCATTGTATATTCCCTTGCAATTGTATTGATAACCCCTAGCCCATTTTGCGTCAATTGCCTATCGAGACTAGCCATTTGAGTATTTCCGGCAACGTTACTTGTGCACGTTAGTGATCTACACCATCCATTGCATACATACAATATCATATCGGTATCATATCATCTCGTGTGCCTCAAGTTTGTTCCCTCATATACCCAATCACTATCTTGGTTTGTGCATTCCGCATTGTGGCCATACAATAAAAAAAAGAATAATCTTTTAAACAAAAGAGAAGGAGCAAAGAAGCTTGTAAGCAAGTGCCATAGCATTATACCACATTGCACATAAGATTGTCATATCCGATCATCTTGGATCATACCACCGGAACATCATAAACGCAACATACTTAGGATAGAAGTTGTTACATTTTGCATCTTATAGGTTATGCACAAGTTTCGTATCCACCTATATAGCAATTGTGCTAGCGTCTCTCTTGAGTTGTGCAACACGAGCGTTTTCCGTGGATTCCACATTTTGATCTCATCCATGGTTGCACGACCCCATTTATCTATTCGTGTGTGAGTTTCCGTGTGCCACCCATATTGCTATTGGTCTAGTTGTTGCACTTGCGAATTTGTCAATCTCTTTCAGCATTATTGACTCTTGCTAACATTTTGCATTAAATTTTTGTGCTACTATCCTCACTGACCTCCACCATAAGCCTTATTTGTGTAGGTGCGAGAAATCGACAAGATCGGTACCAATTGTGCTATTTCCTTGTCACATCATTGAGTGATCATTGATCCATCTTCAACATCAGTCAAGGTACATTTGGTATAGTTCTTCTCTTTCTCCCACTCATATTTTCTCGAGTCTTGTGATGTATAGGCAAGGCATTTCATCTCCGGTCTTCCACAACAACGATGGCGCATACAACTACAACAACAAAACTCCCCACTTCAGACTACAACGAGCAATGCAAGTCATCGTCAACATCACCACCAACTTACGACATTCCGAAGCTAGGAGAAGGGACTACTTCGACAAGAAGTTTTCTACACAAAAGGAGGAGCAAGATGCAAGGATGGAGGAGATTTGGACTTTGTTGGCTAAATGTTCTTCCCCTTCATCATCCTCAAGGCAACGCCGAGCAAGTAAATCATCTTCGGAGTGACCAAGCGATGCAAGCGCAATTCGTCCACATCCACACCTACATGGCGACCACCATCACGTTCATGATACACATCGTCGTGAAGGGCAAGTCACCTCCAAGCATCATGTGCACGACGACGACAAACGACATCTACTACGAGCTCAAGCGCGACAACGACATCATCAACATGAAGATGCTCGCCAAGCACAAATACACAAGTCCCAATAAGCCCTACTTCACGCCAAGGCCAAGATTCAAGAGCAAAAGAGAATACCGCGAGACGAGCACCACCAAGACGGAGCTACGGCTACACTAACCACTTCGGCATCTTCGCCAAGTGTTCTCAAGGAATCTTCGCCTTTGGACGTACGGCATCTTCGCCAACTTCCCGTGAGTTTGCCTACATCGATATCTTCAACAACAAGGCGACCACCTACAAGCGAGGGCGACACTTCCATCTTCGGAAGCCCCTCAAGAAAGATGGTCGAGCATGGGAAATTCCCTTCGGTCATGGAGACAAGCTACGAGGTGCCACATCATATGGGCCTCCAACAACAAGACGGTGACAAGAAGGTCGAGCAAGGTCCATCCCCTTCGACCACGGCGGCGAGCATGAACCTCTTGAAAACATGAAGACGGCGCCCATATTGGACTCATACTCCGAGTCAAGCTATGAGACCGCACATGAGACCTTATCTTTTGTCTTAGAGGAGAGTGATGATGTGCCATCTTCGGTCTTCATCCACGGATACGACTACGACATGATTGAGCATGGAGACATTTGCACCTACATCTCGCCGACACCCACATATCAGGAGTTGCCCCAATTGCCATGTGAGGAGAGCCACCACCCCATGAGTGAGATGACTGACTCCACCATACATGACATTGAGAGCATTTCCTATGAGAGGATGAGTGTGACCACCACTAGCCCCACACAAGAGAGCATGCCACACATCCTATGTGAGGTTGAGAGCCATTTGACTGACTCCACCAACCATACGAGTGAGAGCATCCAAGAGGGAGTGAGTGAGACACAACAATTAGTGAGTGAGGTAGTTGATACGGCATGTGAGGCCACTATGATTTCTAATGACTTAACCTCTACTCCGAGTGTATTTTCATCTTTGGTGCTAGGTCTCCTACATGACGACATGCCTACCCTCGACGAGTCCATACCTCCAACGACGATGATGGCCATGATGGATGATAATGCACCCCCACTTGGTTCCATCAAGATGAAGATGACTACAACTTCATCTTCGACACCTCACCTACAACACATGAGCAATTCTCCAAAGGTAACATAGGTGACGGTACTTCCCTTGTCCCACTAGTGGACTATCTTGCAAATGATTGCTTGCATGATGATTATCAACTTATGGATTCACCACATACAATGTCTTCTACATGCTTAGATATGCCACCCATTTTATGATGAATATGATGATGAGCATATTTGATTTGCCTAGTTGTGATGCTATGCTCCATAGGATATCATATGAAAATTCTATTGGTCACATCATGTTCGACAACCCTTTAAACTTGTCATGTGCTATGAGTGAGATCTCCCATATTGCATCATTTCAATCTCAACATAGTAACTATGCATGCCCCATTAAAATAAATCCCATTTGCACTTATGGCATAGATGACGAGATGATGGTCATTGGCTTTTGTTTTTCTTGTGATGATATTGCTATGCTTCTTCACATGAGTTGTGCAATCCATCTACTATACAATGCCATGATCACATAGAACCAAATATGCCTTTTTTGGATGTTGTCAATATTCTCCATGTGATGTTTCCACTTATGCTCATGAGGAGACCCCCTAATGTTTCTTCATACATATTAGGAGATTTTGATGCATTCCATACTTTGCATGATTCCCATAATTTCTTGCACCATATGCATTCCATGCATAACAATGCTCTAGGTATTTCCCATGATGCATTGCACAATTTGAGTCTCCATTATGCTATACATAACAACCAACCTATCATGATGGATGACATGTTTCTTTATCATGCATCTCATTTATTTGAGCATTGGATATTTTGTGCTAACTAACACAAGCACGTGCGCATCATAATGGATGATGTGTACATATACCACGCACACACAATTTTTCCTTTGTCCTTGTTTTGTGTAGGTACTCACGTATACTCATCAACCTCTTAATCCCAAGAGTTGACGAAACGAGCTCTTGAGAGCAACGTTGATTTGGCATCCCATGGACTACCATTACCACTATTCCATTCACGCAAGAACTACGCGCCTCTCTTCTACTTGGCTCTCACACGGCTATGGTCTATATATCACTTGTTACTTTATGCCCATTGTATCTTGTTCACTTTGCATGTTATGCATCTTTACATGATTTTGCCATGCAATTGTGACCCTTGCTTGCATCTACCCATGATTCATCATTATACTCCTATGTGTATTAGCATGCTTGGTGGAGATCCTTATTGCTATTGCCATGTTTATCATGTGCCTCATGCTATTGTTGATTCTTGTGTTGGGAGATTCATGATGTTCCATTGCTATTTACATAGGACTTCTTGCCAATACTATGATCATACATTTCTCATATCTTGCTTTCATGCTTGTGATATGTCATGTGCATTATCCATGACCACTATTCGCACACATGACATGCTTGCCATGATTACCTCTAGTACATTGCATCTTTGCACTACTAGCTTGCACCACTTGATCACTATGATTGCTTGCTTTGTCGCATCACCCATGTTCCACTCTTACTTGCTTTCTTCGGTTGATGACATATATGTTAATGCCTCTCACATGATATATCTTGTTCATTGTTGCTTGCCTCCAATTGTTGCATCTATGCTTATTGCTCTTGGAGACTTAGACATATTACTTGTGATGCATGCTTGTTTGATTGAGCCTATTGTATTTGATTGTTCTCGCATCATATGCCTCCATACTATGAAATGCTCCCTTGTCCTTTCTTATGATGAGCATGATGCATACACTTGTTGGGTATCTTACCACATGAATGATAGGTTTTGCACTTCCGCTAACCTCATTTGTTTTTCTGATTGTTTTTCATGTTCTTTTGTTTTGAAGGATTCACAATGCGGTACCACCACGAGACAACTTGGTCATGTGAAGGCGTACACGGTGCGCGGCACCAACATTTTCGACATTCTCATAAAGGTGACCTCCTTCCCTTTGAGCCATCCTCACATACGCATATTGGATGGGTCACTCTTTCATTGTTGTCTCCTTCTTGTTGTCTACATGATACATCTCGCGAATGGAGGAGCGACATTGGAGATTGGCTCTATGGACCTTCAAATTGAGGAGCGATCGGACTTATTGGTTGCACCTTCGAAACTACACTCATGCGATGACATCGAGCGTTGGTACATCAACACTCCTTTGACATATTGCACCACCACCTCCATATTTGTTGATTGTGCTCACACATGTCATGCTCGATGGACATATCATACACATGACAGATTTGAATCTTATGCATAGATTGACTCACACTATGATTGCCTTGTTGTATCTTGTATTCCCATGTCATCCATGATATATGAGCTTGTGCACTTCCTTAGCAAATTTGTTGTGATCTTCCTTGATGGCATATTCATACATCATGATCATCTTGTCCACCATCAATTGCATGATAACATAATCATATTGAGCATCCATTGCCATATTCACCCTATAGATAAACCGTCTCACTATGACATCATTTTACACAGTGGTTGCATTGATCATATTCACAACACATTTGTGTGCACAATGATTGCATTTGCTCCCATGAATGCTTTGCATATCATTCTAGATCATCATGATAAGCTTCATGCGCTTTGTCAAGAACAATCTTGCCGCACGGACTCATTCTTACATGATGGACACTTTGTGTGCGCTAACCTTTGTATTTTCGAGTGTCGTTTGTGTTTGCTCTTTTTGCATGTATACCTCTTCGGCGACACCTTGGAGTACTTGGATTGCGCAATGTCTTCAACTCCGTCCAACTACAAGTCCGTCCACAACAACTATTTTCATGGTGATGAGGATCACGATCCGAGGTCGGATCTTTCCCAAGGGGGGAGATGATCCGGAGCATCCTATGCTCATCCCCATGTACACTATGACGAGACCTCGAACATACGCCATTGGACATAAGGTGAACTCGCTCCTCTCCGAACCATCACTTTCCACATGTGAGACATGGCAACTACCTCAAACGTATATGCTATGCATGATCAGGAACCAAGAGGAAGACCATGAAGCATCGGACGAGAAGGCGAGGAAGCAGAGCAAGAGAAGGAGCCGCTCGGAAGCTTCAGCCACCGGACGATCGGACGACGCCGGACGTCCGACGCCTGGACACTCAGCCAGCCAGAAGGGCCAGCCGACGGAAGCTACAGCGGACGGATGACCGGCAAGTACCGGACGTCCGACACACTCCAGCAACCGGACGTCCATCTGTCTCCGAAAATCCGGTGCCACCTATCCAGAGCCAAAACACCGGACGTCCGACAAGTACCGCATGACCGGACCCTCGCGAGCCACCGGACGTCCGGTACCCGTTGGACGTCCGACGCGTGTCTGCGCACAGTTTATCGGGCCGAGCCCAGGTACCCCTTCACCCTCACTTACCCCTTCATGTCCCTAGACTATATATACTCCTCCACCTCCACCTAGTTAGGGTTAGCAAAGGATTAGCTCTTGTTGTGAGAGAGCTTTGCTCATCCACTTGGCTACCTTCTCCCCGGAGATTGCGCCTCCTCGGAGAAGATCCCCCAAACAGATTCAAGACCCCTTCATAGGAAGAACTCAAAACCTACTCACAGAGAAGAACCGGTTACCTCTTGTATCGTCCCTTGTTGACTTTGGATCGTGTGATCTCTATGTGTACTCGAATCTAGCATATGTGTGACTGTATCTTGTTGGTTTGAGTGATTCTCTTGTATTTCCCCTCGTGTTCTTCGGGTTCTTTGCGGGATCCACTCCTTTCGTGAAAGATCGGCCATCTAGGGTTCCACCCTACATCACTCAGCCTCGAGGGTGGACTACTCCCTCCTCATCATCGTGGCCGCCGAGATGATGAAGATGGCCACCGATGATGATTCCTCTCTCCGACAGGGTGCCAGAACGGGGTCTAGATTGGTTTTTCATGGTTACAGAGGCTTTCGGCGGTGGAACTCCTGATCTAGGGTTATTTCTGGAGGTTTCTGTATATATAGGATTTTTTAGCGTCAGAATCACGCAAATATGGGCCTCAGGGGGGCCCACCACCCACCAGGGCGCGCCATGGGGGCTGGCACACCATGGTGTCTTGTTGGCACCAGGGCCCCCCTGTGACGCCCTCGATTCAATCATACACTAATCATACATGCAAATGTGCACGATCAAGATCAGGGACTCACGAGAAGATATCACAACACAACTCTAGACACCTAGTTGAATAATAGAAGCTTTATATTACAAGCCAGGGATCTCGAGGGCTTGAATACATAAGCTCGAATACAAATGAGTCAGTGAAAGCAACAATATCTGAGTACAGACATAAGTTAAACAAGTTTGCTTTAAGAAGGCTAGCACAAAAGTATCAACGATCGAAAAGGCAAAGCCTCCTGCCTGGGAGCCTCCTAACTTGATGTAGGGTGGAACCCTATACGGCCGATCTTTCACGAAAGGAGCGGATCCCAACGAGGGGCACGAAGGACACGAGGGAAAACACGAGAGAATCACTCAAACCAATAAGATTAGGTCACACATATGCTAGATCCTCGAAACACAAAGAGATACACGATCCAAATCCAACAAAGGACGATACATAAGGTAACCGGTTCTTCTCCGTGAGGAGGTCTTGAATCCGCGAGGGATCTTCCCGTGAAGGGGTCTTGTATCCGAGGTTGATCTTCTCCGAAGAGGTGACGGTCCCTCGCAATGGAGTAGATCCGGATGCACGAGTGAAGCTCTATCTCACATATGAGCTAGCACAACGCTAGCCCTAACTAGGAGGAGGATGAGGTCTATTTATAGTCGTAGTGAAAATGGGGGCGAAGTGAAGGGGTACATGGGCCTCGGGCCCGAACTATGCGCGGATAGGTACCGGACGTCCGGTGGGTTACGGTCATCTGGTGGCTCGTGGGCGTCCGGACGTCCGGTGGTCGCCGGACTTCCACTCGTTCTGGCTCGTTTGAGGAGGCATCAGATTTTCGGAGATGGCCGTTCATCCGGTCGCGTCGGACGTCCGCTGTTTCGGCTCGAGTGCGGGGACACCGGTCGTCCGGGCCTGACCGGACGTCCGCTCACTGTAGCTTGCGTTGGTCGGGCCCTGGATAGGTTGGGGCTCCAGGTGCCATACGTCCGGTGCCGGCCGGTCGTCCGGTGGCTGTAGCTTCAGTGGCAGCTCTTCTTCTTGGCACTTGGTGTCCTCGTCGTCTTGTCCATTGGATGTAGATGCTCCTTGGCTTTCCACCAAGTACATGATTACACATGGTGTTTCCGCTTGAGGTAGGAGCCATGTCTCAAGTATAGAAAGTGGTAGTTCAGAGAGAAGCGAGTTCACCTGCTCTTCGGTAGCCTTTGCTCGGGCTCTTGTCATTGGTCCAAGTGGTGTCATAGGAGACGTAGGTAGGTCCATGGGGATGACCTTGGGATGCTCCGCATCATCCCCCCGCCCCTTGGGAAATATCCGACCTCGGATCGAAATCTTCATCACCATGGTAGGGCGAGAGATCCTTGACGTTGAACACGTCGCTCACGTTATACTTGTCGCGCGGGAGGTCGATCTTGTAAGCATTGTTGTTGATGTAGCGTGCTAGCACCTTGAAGGGTCCATCGGCTCATGTAGAAGTTTGTACTTGCGTTCATTGGGGAAGCGTTCCTTGCGAAGGTGTAGCCACATGAGACCTCCAATGTTGAATATATTGGGTTGCTTTTTGACGTTGAGATTGGTAGCGAGTCGTTGTACTTGGAGCTCGATGGTGTGCCTTGTATCTTTATGCATCTTCTTGAGATAGTTCACTCGTTCACTCGCATCCATATTGGTGCGCTCTTGTAGAGGTAGAGGAAGAATGTCCAATGGGGACAATGGGTTGAATCCGTAGATGACCTCGAAGGAGGACTTGCCGGTAGTCGAGTGTCTTGTGCGGTTGTAGGCGTACTCGGCTATCAGTAGGCACTCTTCCCACTCCTTGATGTTCCTCTTGATCAACACGCGTAGTAGGGTGGAGAGTGTTCGGTTCATCACTTCCGTTTGGCCGTCGGTTTGTGGATGGTATGCCGTGGAGAATAGTAGCTTGATTCCGACCTTGGTGCATAGGGTCTTCCAAAAATAACTCAAGAACTTGATGTCACGGCCCGAGACAATCGCCTTTGGCACTCTATGTAGGAGTAAGACTTCCCAACACAAGAGCTTTGCAACATGTGAAGCATCGTCTACCTTGTTGCAAGGAATGAAATGAGCCATTTTAGAGACTCGGTCCACAACAACAAACACGGAATCCTTTCCATTTCTAGTCGTAGACAAACCAAGTACAAAATCCATGCTAATATCTTCCCATGGGTGATAAGGAATTGGAAGGGGTGTATATAGACCATGAGATTGAGCTTTGTACTTAGCTTTGTGACATGTCGAACATCGGGTGGTGAACTGTGAGACGTCGTGTGACATCTTGGGCCAATAGTAGTTCTTGGAGAACGTAGCGAATGTCTTGTCGCGTCCAAAGTGTCCCATGAGTCCTCCTCCATGAGATTCTTGCAAAAGTAACAAACGAAGAGAAGACTCGGGGATGCAAAGTTTTTTAGCTCTCATAAGATAATCATCGTTGATGTAATAGAATTCCCAAGATGTATGCGTCAAACATTTGGCATAAGGAATAGCAAAAGTAGGATCATGTGCATACAAGTCTTTTATGTGCTCAAAGCCTATGACATTCAATTCGAGTTGAGTAACAAGCATGCATATACGGGAAAGCGCATCCGCCACGACATTTTCCTTGCCTTTGATATACTTGATGACATAAGGAAATGACTCAATGAATTCACTCCATTTAGCATGACGCTTGTTCAACTTAGTTTGACCCTTAAGGTATTTAAGCGTTTCATGATCGGTATGAATGATAAATTCATGAGGGCGAAGATAATGTTCCCACTGACGCAAAACTCGCACTAAAGCATATAGCTCTTTGTCATACATAGGATAGTTGAGTTGCGCTCCAGAGAGTTTCTCACTAAAGTAAGCTATGGTGTGCTTTTCTTGCGTTAACACACCTCCTATGCCATTACCACTAGCATCGCAATGAACTTCAAAAGGTTTGTCAAAGTTGGGTAATGCAAGCATGAGAGCATGAGTAAGCAAATTCTTAAGCTCATTGAATGCGGTATCTTGGGAAGGTCCCCAAACAAAAGGCAGATTCTTCTTGCTCAAAGAATGCAAAGGTGAAGCAATGGTGCTAAAATCCTTCACAAATCGACGATAGAAACCGGCTAAACCAAGGAAACTACGCATTTGTTGCAAGTTGGTTGGTTGAGGCCAAGTTTTAATAGCATTGATCTTACATTCATCTACATGAACACCCTTATAAGACACAACGAAACCCAAGAAAACAAGCTTGTCAACACCAAAAAGGCATTTGTCCATATTAGCATAAAGGTGCTCTTTTCTAAGAGTTTGTAGCACTATTCTAAGGTGGGTGACATGGTCTTTAAGAGATTTGCTAAAGATAAGAATATCGTCAAAGTAGACCACAACAAATACACCAATATAAGGTCGAAAAACAAAATGCATGAGACGCATGAAAGTAACGGGTGCTTCGGATAAATCCATTGGCATAACAAGCCATTCATATAAGCCAAACTTGGTCTTAAATGCAGTTTTCCATTCATGACCTTCTTGGATGCGTATTTGATAGTAGCCACTTTTAAGGTAAATCTTAGAGAAAATGGTGGCTCCGCTAAGCTCATCTAGCATATCATCTAGGTGTGGAATAGGGTAACGATAACGCACGGTAATAGCATTGATAGGACGACAATTAGAACACATGCGAAATTTACCATCTTTCTTGGGAACAAGGATTACAGGAACGACACTAGGGCTCAAACTTTCTCGAACATGGCCATTGTTGATGAGTTGTTGTACTTGTCGTTGGATCTCCTTAGTTTCCTCAAGGTTGACGCGGTAGGGACCCTTGTTAGGAAGAGGTGCTCCGGGGATGAGGTCGATTCGGTGCTCGATGCCTCGTAGTGGAGGTGGACCCGGAGGTAGCTTGTCGGGGAAAACATCTTGGAATTCCTGCAATAGAGAAAATAACACTAAAGGTAGATTGTGAGAGGTGTTAGCTTTTGGTGCATCATCCTTGCACAAAAGGACATAGTGCATGACACTTGATGGGTTCTCACGCACTTCTCTCATCTCACGTTTGGTGGAAAATAGAACTAAGTTCTTCTTGTCGCTCATCGTGAAGGCATTCAATTTGGGCTTGTGGCGCTCACTTTCTTTTTGGTGGTTCTCTCTCTCACTATTCTCTCCACGATGGGTAGCTTGCTTGTCAGAGATCACTTGGCTAGGAGACCTTGGTCGAAGGACATACTCCTTTCCTTTCATCTTGAAGCTATAGTGGTTCGTTTGTCCATTATGGATGACACCTCGATCAAATTGCCATGGCCGTCCAAGGAGGAGGTGGCAAACGGACATCAGAACGACATCACACTCCAAAGTGTCTTCGTATGCTCCTATATTGAAGGAGACTCGCACTCTATGCTCGACTTGGATAGAGCCGGAGTCGCTAAACCATTGAACCGTGTAGGGGTGCGGGTGCTTCATCTTGACCAATTGGAGCTTGGAGCATAGTTCTTCACTTGCCAAGTTATGACAATTCCCTCCATCGATGATGACCTTGACGGACCTTGCATTGATGCCAGCCTTGGTATGGAATATATGGCATCTTTGGTATTCTTCTTATTTATGTTGAAGAGTCAATACCTTGGAGACAATGAGAGTGGGGCTTGAATCTTCGTCGAAAAAGACTTGATCATCTTAATCGTCGTTCACTTGCCGTTGCATGGGCACTTGCTCAAGGTCTTCCATTTCTCCTTCACTCATGGAGTCATAGGTACCATCATCGTTGAGGATCATGGTGCACTTGTTTGTACACTCGAAAGACTTGTGGCCTTGGCCGCTGCATGTAAAGCATTTGAAGGAACTTGTCTTGATGGTCTCATTGGTTGGGGTAGAGGATGATGAAGCTCTCGGCTTAAAGTTGCTTGTTGTAGGAGGATGACTTGAGGTTGTCAAAGTTTTCTTGTAACTTGACTTGTCGCCGTTGCTTGTAGATGGCTTGGTTGCGGTATAAGGTGTTGGAGTCATTGAAACTTAGCTGTTGGAGAAACCATACGACTTGGACGAGAACTTGGCGTATTTGAAATCATCTTGCACTTGACGTTCGGCCTTGGTAGCTTGATGCACTATCTCAATGAGGTTTGAGTATGGTTGGAAGTCGGCGATCTTCTTGATAGGATGGTTGAGTCCATTCAAGAAACGTGCCATAGTTTGCTCATCATCTTCTGTGACATTAGCTCGTATCATGGAAATCTCCATTTCCTTGTAGTATTCTTCAACGCTCTTGGTTCCTTGCTTAAGGAGTTGGAGTTTCTTGAAGAGGTCGCGGTTGTAGTAGGTTGGCACAAACCATGCTCTCGTGACATCCTTCATTTGCACCCAAGTAGTGATGGGTGGTTCACCTCTTGCCTCTCGATGCTCAGTGACTTGTTCCCACCAAATGAGGATGTAATCTTGGAACTCAAGGGATGCCATCGCGATCTTCTTCTCTTCCTCATAGTTGTGCAAGCGGAAGATTTTGTCAACCTTCAATGCCCATGAAAGGTACTCTTCGGGATCATTGCTTCCATTGAACTTGGGCATGGTGAACTTTAGCTTGCCGTAGCATTGCTCTTCATTGTGTTGGGGTCGAGGGTGATGACGTTCTTGCCGAGGAGGATTGTATCCCTCAACTCGCTCTTGTCTTGGAGGATCTCCATTGTCTTCTTGCTCTTGTTGAACTTGGGGTCTTGGCGAGGAGGTTGTGGAACTTGACGATGCACTCGAGCTTGATAGGTCCTCTCTTGAATTTCTTCGCGAAGCGCTTCTTGTTGCTCACTAGCTTGCCGGTTGCGCGTGGCTATGGCTTGACTTGAATCTCAGACGACACGTTGCGCCTCAAGTGCTTGAGCTTCCCGTAGTTTTTGTTCTTGATGTTGTGCCTCGACATCTTGTGCATCTTGTTGTAGTTGTGCTCATTCTTCCTCTTCTTGTTGGCATTGGCCTTTCCGTTCTTGTGCTTGCGCAAAAGTAGCTACGTCTGGACGGTGTTGTTGCTCTTGATGGGCATTGTCATGTAGAGGGTTGCGGTTTGATTGATGGTATTGGCGCACGGCACGTCGAAGAGTGTTCAATGTCGGGGTACTTGAGCCGGAGATGGTGTCATCGGAGTGTCAACTTGAGCGGCTCTGTCTTGAGGAGGACGAAGTGGAAGAAGAGCAGTTGAGCCACAAAGAACGAAGCTCATCCATTCTTGCGTCATTCTCTTGTTTGTGGTCGTCGAGCTTGCGGTCGATGAGTCACACGTTGGTGGCGAGTGAGGGAGTCCTGGATTAGGGGGTCTCCAGACAGCCGGACTATATCCTTTGGCCAGACTGTTGGACTATGAAGATACAAGATTGAAGACTTAGTCCCGTGTCCGGATGGGACTCTACTTGGCGTGGAAGGCAAGCTAGGCAATACGGATATGTATATCTCCTCCTTTGTAACCGACCTTGTGTAACCCTAGCCCCCTCCGGTGTCTATATAAACCGGAGGGTTTTAGTCCGTAGGACAATATACAATCATACCATAGGCTAGCTTCTAGGGTTTAGCCTCTCCGATCTCGTGGTAGATCAAATCTTGTACTACTCATATTATCAAGAATAATCAAGCAGGACGTAGGGTTTTACCTCCATCAAGAGGGCCCGAACCTGGGTAAAACATCGTGTCCCCAGCCTCCTGTTACCATCCGCCTTAGATGCACAGTTCGGGACCCCCTACCCGAGATCCGCTGGTTTTGACACCGACATTGGTGCTTTCATTGAGAGTTCCTCTGTGTCGTCGCCGTTAGGCTTCATGGCTCCTTCGATCATCGATAGCGGTGCTGTCCAGGGTGAGACATTTCTCCCTAGACAGATCTTTGTATTCGGTGGCTTCGCACTGCGGGCCAACTCTCTTGGCCATTTGGAGCAGATTGAGAGTTACGCCCCTGGCCATCAGGTCGGGTTTGGAAGCTTAAACCACACGGCCGATATCCGCGGAGGCTTGATCTTCGACGGATTCGAGCCCCTGCCTAGTGCGCTACACGGCCACGATGAGCATGATTTTGCTCTGCCATCGGACAGTGTCCAGGAGATCGCGCCGGCAACCGCTCCGATCCTCAATTCGGAGCCAGCTGTGCCATCCTTGGACGGGTGGATAGACCCCACCACGGAGGCCGCACTCTCATCGGCGACCGAGCCGAATATCGACCTTACCCTTCACGAGAGCCGTGATGCCACTCTACCGGATCCTTCCCCGACCACGGACTCCGAACCGCCTGCGCCTGTGCTTATCGAATCCGATTGGGCACCGATCATGGAGTTTACCTCCGTGGATATCTTTCAGCACTCGCCCTTCGGTGACATACTGAACTCATTAAGGTCTCTCTCCTTGTCCGGAGAGTCCTGGCCGAACTATGTCCGGCAGGATTGGGGTGCGGATGACGAAGAAATTCGCCGCCCACCCACCACCCACTTAGTAGCCACTGTCGATGATTTGACCGACATGCTCTACCTCGACTCCAAAGACATCGACTGTATGGACGACGATGCAGGAGACGAACAGGAACCACTACCCACAGGGCACTGGACGCCCACCTCATCACATGATGTATACATGGTGGACATACCCAAAGAAAACGATGACGAGGAACGAAAGGACGCAACGAAGGATTGTTCCCTCACGAAGCAGTCAAAGCGGCGGCGTAAGCGCCGCTCCAAATCCCGCCTCGGCAGAAACAGTGGTCACATAGACCCAGCGATAGAGCAGGGTGAACCATCGCCCGACCAGGGCAACACGGAGAATCAAACCAAACAACCCGACTCGTCGTAGATAACAGCCCGGACGACATCACACCGGCAGGCGCCCGGAGCAACAGAACGCCCATCAAAGGCTTGTTGCCACTGCGAGGAGTCTGAAAAAGCAGAAGCAAAGGCTCAAGGCTGCGCAAGACACACTCAGAATCAGATGGAGTGAAGTACTCAACACTGCAGCAAAGTACGGCGGTAATCGCCATACTAAGAGCTACCCGAAGCGAAAGTTGCTACCTGAATTCGACGAGGAGGCCTTAGATCCCCCGCAATTAGAAAATAAAACGGCCATCCGGTCGGATAGACGACCTCGCGACCAATATAGAGCGGCAAACGACGCCGCACATAAGCCAGTACGCGATCCACGCGAGGGCTCGCATCAAAAGGACGGCGCAACCAGATCCATATAGGGGCCACGTAAGCGCGCTCCAGTATGCAATACAGCACAACAAACATCTGAACACCACGGTACACCCAAATACAGGAGTGCCGCACACCCCCTATGTTTCACCGATGAGGTGCTGGACCATGAATTTCCAGAGGGATTCAAACCCGTAAACATAGAGGCGTACGACGGAACAACAGACCCTGGGGTCTGGATTGAGGACTATATCCTCCATATCCACATGGCTCGAGGACACGATCTCCACGCCATCAAGTACTTACCCCTCAAGCTCAAAGGGACAGCTCGGCACTGGCTTAAAAGCGTCCCCGAAAACTCCATTGGAAGCTGGGAAGAGCTCGAAGACGCCTTTCGGGCAAATTTTCAAGGGACCTATGTCTGACCACCGGATGTAGACGATTTAAGTCATATAACTCAACAGCCCGGAGAGTCAGCCCGAAAGCTTTGGAACAGGTTCCTCACTAAGAAGAACCAAATAGTAGACTGTCCGGACGCCGAAGCCTTAGCAGCTTTCAAGCACAGTGTTCGACACGAATGGCTCGCCAGACACCTCGGCCAAGAAAAGCCGAGAACAATGGCAGCATTAACAAGCCTCATGACCCGCTTTGGCGCGGGCGAGGACAGCTGGTTAGCCCGATGCAGCACCAGCGACCCAAGTACATCCGAAAGTTAGGGACGGAAACGGGAAATCACGACGCAGCAAAAACAAGCACCGGAATAAAGAAGACAGCCCGAAGAGCACAGCAGTAAACGCCGGATTCAGAAGCTCTCGGCCAGGTCAGCAAAAGCCGCCCTCCAAAGGCAACAGACATGAACTGTCCAGCCTAAACAAGATTCTGGACCAAATATGTCAGATCCATAGTACCCCCGACAAACCTGCAAATCATACCCATAGAGAATGGTGGGTCTTCAAGCAGTCCGACAAGCTCAATGCCGAACATAAGGGGCAGGATACACCAAGCGAAGACGAGGACGAGCCTCGCAAGCAAAGCACTAGGGAACAGAAGAAATTCCCACCCGAAGTCAAAACAGTCAACATGTTATACGTGATAAAGGGGAGAAACAAAGCGGCACTCCCAGAGACACATGCCCCAGGGCCTATTACCGTGGAGTTCTGCCACTGGTCGTCCCAACCGATCACTTTTGACCATCAGGATTACTCAGCAAGTGTTCGGCGTGCAGGATGGTCTGCCTTGGTATTAGACCCAATAATTGACGGATACCATTTCGCACGAGTCCTGATGGACAGCGGCAGCAACCTAAACCTAATATATCAGGACACAGTCCGCAAGATGGGGATAGATCCAGCAAAAATTAGCCATAGCAACACTACCTTTAAAGGAGTAACGCCAGGCCCAGAAGCCCATTGCACAGGCTCCCTACTACTAGAGGTTATATTCGGATTCCCCGATAACTTCCGCAGCGAAAAATTAACCTTCCACATCATTCCGTTCCAAAGCGGCTATCAAGCACTACTCGGACGCGAAGCTTTCGCTCGCTTTAACGCAATACCGCATTACGCATCCCTCATGCTTAAGATGCCCGATCCACGTGGCATCATTACAGTAAATGGAAATACTGAGCGCTCCTTGCGTGCAGAAGGCCGTGCGGCTGCCTCGGCAGCCGCACACTAAACGGCCTCACTTACTAAAGCATCTGACAGGTCGTTAAGACCACGAACACGGTTGGACGAGTCTGGCGCAGTTATATGTAATTGATACAAGTTTGATGGATATACCCCTATTACAATACAAGGGGCTCAATGCGCGCAAACAAGTGGCAATTAGGCTCAACTTTACTCGTCTTGAACTGTACATATTTTCTTTAGTACAACCTACCTTTTTGCATGACAACTTTTCAACTAAGTTCCTCTCTTTTACAGATGACCATCGTGCTACACACGTCCAGGATACGGCACAACGGAGACACAGGCGCAGACGTGCAACAGGGACCCGTTCCAAGGATTCTTTTTAGATTAAGACCCTGCATAAACCTTTTTTACTGTCTCTTGTTGATACACATCCCCTGGATTCTCAGTACAATTGATAAGGATGCTGACGTATTGGCATGTGGCCACGTCAGAATATTGCACGTACCTGGACACCAGGGGCTTATTACAAAGGGCACTGTTTAGGCCCGGTTTACACCATAAAGACCGAATACCTTAGGGAGTGTTCGGCGTCGCGAGTTTGTCCTTATATGCATCAGCTCCGAATCATGTCTTTGGTCAAATGTTGGGTTTGCCCGGCTCCTGTGTTTTGATGCCTTACGTTACGCTCTATCGGCTAAGGCGGCACCAGGAGAACTATTACGATTGTGCCCTTGTTCATTCGGACGAGCACCTCAGTAGAGAAAGCCGAAAACTGACTGTCATGATATAGCGTGAGACTGGTCAACCACTCCATGACCTACCGGAATCTTCGGGATTCCTCCGCCTTAACGAAGGACCGTTTCCCCGCCAGGCATGTGCGCACCCCGAATTCGGATGAGTGCGGAGCCACCAGGGGCTATATAGTAGCCCCACTTTCAAACTCCTCTGGCTAAGTGAAAGTGGTAAAGCATTATAGTCCGGTTGCCTAGTTTGCTGCGCTATCACCTCCTTAATGGACCAAGACGTTGGATCAAGTGTGAACATGCATCTTCTGCGAACACCCCCGCATTATATGCGTGGGGGCTGAAGCCGATGACTGCAATCTTTCAGGTTATATACATATATACATAAACGGCCGCACATGAGGCATCATAATACTTTCGAGCAAAAGTATAAATAGAGCCTTGATAAACTTAATAAAACATTGTTTTTACAATGGGAATACATGTCATTCAAACATAATATTCTTCGAGCACTGGGCCTCTATCGAACGAGCGTCTTCAAGAACTTCTTCAAAATAGTGCTCGGCAGCCACTCGGCCTATGGCCGAACCCTGTGCCGCGACAGTGGTGGCATCCATCTCCACCCAGTATGTTTTGACACGGGCAAGGGCCATCCACGAGCCTTCTATGCACGCCGACCTCTTCATTGCATTAATGCGCGGCACCGCACCAAGGAACTGCTGCACCAAACTAAAATAGTTGTTCGGCTTTGGCCTTTCCGGCCACAGATGATCCACAACCGACCTCATGGCGAGTCCTATTCAGCTCGGCCCATTCGGCAAGCCGATTAGTCAATGGAAGCGGACGCTCTGGAACAGTAAATTGTGACCAAAATAGCTTGTCCACTTCATGATCTATTTGATCTCGAAAGTATTCGGCCGCATCGACAGCACTCGCCGCCAAGTCCAGATATGCGTCCGCCGAACTCCACAGCCGGTCCAGAGGGGCATACTGAGGATCTCCAAACTTCCTCCGCGGCATGAAGGGTTTCCCAGCCATGATATCCCCAGCTTGACGCAGCTCCTCCTTCTTCGCTCTCATCGCAGAGCGGGTGTCTTTGGTCGCTATCGTGGCCTTTTCCAGGTCCGCCGCCTTCGCCCGATTTTCTTCTTGAAGAAGCTGGCAACGGTCGGCAGTGTCTTTTAACTTTACAACCATCTTGGCCATTTTCTCTTTGCTCTCGCAATGCACGGCCTTTTAGGCTCTTAACTCTTCGGCCGCCTTTAGAGCGGCCGCATTACTACTCCTTACTTGCTCCTTGGCTCGGGCAAGCTCCGCCCGAAGGGCCTCCACGATGGCAGCTCCATCTGCAGTCACAACATATTAAAGATACTGGCATCATGTTGCTCTTATTATGTGACGATCACCACAAAAATCACTCACCCTGAGCCTCGTCAAGCCGCTTGCTGACAAGAACAATGTCGGCATCTGCCGCATCCAGTTGCCGCTTTAGTCCGGCAAACCCATCAGTACTGCTAGCCACCGGAGCTTCAACCACCTGTACATAAAGGTGGTCTGGTTATTACCTAGGACTACGATCATCTGTTTGCCGCCGTTCTCGACGACAACCAGAGTCTCAGGGGCTACTATCTACATAGGGCACACCTTAAAATGTGCGGTACTGTCAAAAATGTACATCATTTCACGTACCTCAAAACCCGTCAGTAGACTCATAAAGGCTTCATGCAACCCGCTTTCAGCGGATGAAATCCTTTCAACCACCGTACCCATCAACGCACGGTGCTCTTCTGAGATAGTCACTCGCTCTAGCAGATCCCTCAGTACGTCTGACCGCATACCAGACGGTGCCGGACTCTTTTGGCTGCTCTCTTCAAGAGCCAGATACTGGGGACGTCGGGTGGCCATAGGATCGTCTTCTTGCCTCGCCGGATCCGGAGAGACCCTCTGCGACGACACTTCAAGGTCTCCCGCTTCTTGAGCTGGGGAGTCCGGGGGAGGCATTTTGCTCCCCATCATCTCCGGAAGAAGATCCCCTGAAGACGAGCTCTGCTGAGAAGGGCTAAGATCCGAACTGCAAGATAAACGCTTCGGTTATTTTCCTCAGAAGTAAGGTGGGATATCTTCACTATTAAGTACTTTTTTGATTACTTACAGCTCGTTAGAGGGCTGACCCCCGTGCGGACATTGTGCGGCAAGAGTGCCCTCCGAGGCAGGACCCTCTGGGGGAGATTTCTTCTCCCGATTGGAAACCTTGGTTTTCGGATCTTCAGAGGTAGTCCTCTTCCTTCCCCGGGGCGAGAGAATGTCAGATTCTTCCCCTGGGTCGTCCACCCTCACGGAGATGCTCATTCCCTCGGTTGGAATAGGTAGCGGTGGAGGCCCGCTTTCGCCCTCTTTATTCCACCTTCATCTTCCTTTGAGGGCACCAGGCAAGGTGCTGGCTCGAGCATCTTTTCCAGCACCGGATTATCCAAGCCTTCAGGAAGGGGGGCCGAACACCGGATCATCTTCGCCTTTGTTATCCAGTCCTTGTCAAAGAGCGATTCTTCAGAATGATGTCATGATAAAGAGAAGGACAGTGTGTTCGGCCATGGGATTACTTACTTGGGCCACGATACAGTTGCTGCTTAGGCCCACATCCTCGGTAGTGTCCGGACACTCTATTTGGGGTCCAAAGAACGATTTATACATCTCCTCATGCGTCAGGCCGAGGAAATTCTGAATAGTGCGCGGTCCTTCTGGGTTGAATTCCCACATGCGGAGGGGCCGGTGTTTGCAAGGCTGGACTCGACGAACCAGCATGACTTGCATCACCATAACCATACTGAAATCTCCCTCGAAGAGATCTCGGATGCGGCTCTGCAGTATGGGCACGTCCTTGGTTGGGCCCCAGCTCAGCCCCCTGCTGATCCATGACATCACTTGTGGTGGAGGGCCCGAGCGGAAGGTGGGGGTGGCTACCCACTTGGCACTTCGGGGAGCTCTGACGTAAAAACCACTACCGTTGCCACAATCCAGACACCTCTGGAAAGGATCCCTTTGGCCATGGAGCTCCAGCAATTTTGCTTATTAGAGCACCTCCGCACGCTGCGTATTGCCCCTCGACCATCTTCGGCTCATCAAAGGTCTTAAGCCACAGGCCGAAGTGAGGGGTAATGCGGAGGAAGGCCTCACACATGACAATAAATGACGAGATGTGAAGGAGGGAATCCGGGGCTAGGTCGTGAAAATCCAGCCCGTAATAAAACATAAGACCCCTAACAAAAGGATCTAGAGCGAGGCCTAGTCCTCGGAGGAAGTGGGAGACGAACACAACGCTCTCGTTGGGTTCGGGAGTAGGGATGACCTGCCCTCTGGTGGGCAGCCTATGCAAAATTTTGGCGGTCAAGTATCTGGCCTCCCTCAACTTCTTGATATCCTCCTCCGTGACGGAGGAAGGCATCCACCGGCCTTGAAGGCTGGATCCAGACATGATTGAAGGTCCGAAGCACCTGACCTGGGCTTTGGGTGTTAGAACTCGAGGCGGGGGGAAGGGTTCGATTAAGCATGGGAGGGAAGAAGTAAAAGCCTTGTCCCTTTATAAAGAGGGTGAATATCAAGCGTCCTCCTCATGGCCGTTTGGGACTTGCCTAAAATCTAGGAGTCCTAGGCACGGTTGGGTTACCCACATCCGTATTAATGAGGATCCCGTAATAAGGGGAACACGATATCTGCTTTGACAAGACGTTTCAAGAAACCGCCTCGCGTTATGTACGGGGCTGGATAAGGAAAAACGGTTCGAATAATTACCGGGCCATGGCATGATGTCATGTTGCCGAAACGTGTCAGCAGATTGGATTCGTGGAAATATTATTCTCTCTACGGTGGTATGTGGAACTTATTATTCTCTCTACGGTGGTATGAGGAACCCGCCTTGCAATGCCAAAGACAACACTGCGCGCCGGGCTCATCGTCATTGAAGCCTCGTTCAGGGGCTACTGAGGGAGTCCTGGATTAGGGGGTCTCCGGACAGCCGGACTATATCCTTTGGCCGGACTATTGGACTATGAAGATACAAGATTGAAGACTTCGTCCTGTGTCCGGATGGGACTCTACTTGGCGTGGAAGGCAAGCTAGGAAATACGGATATGTAGATCTCCTCCTTTGTAACCGACCTTGTGTAACCCTAGCCCCCTCCAGTGTCTATATAAACCGGAGGGTTTTACTCCATAGGACAATATACAATCATACCATAGGCTAGCTTCTAGGGTTTAGCATCTCCGATCTCATGATAGATCAACTCTTGTACTACTCATATTATCAAGAATAATCAAGCAGGACGTAGGGTTTTACCTCGATCAAGAGGGCCTGAACCTAGGTAAAACATTGTGTCCCTAGCCTCCTGTTACCATCCGCCTTAGACGCACAGTTCGGGACCCCCTACCCGAGATCCGCCAGTTTTGACACCGACAGCGAGGTTGTCAATGCGTCCATTCATTGCTTGTTGCTCTTGATGCAAATCTTGTTGTGCACCAAACAGGTGGGTCTTGGTGACGTAGGAGGACATGTCACCATCTTGCTCGATGAAGAGTGGGTTAGTAGAAGTACTTGGCCTATCCATCATTCCAAACAAATATGTGAGTGGGAGAAAGAGAAGAACTTATACCAAATGTACCTTGACCGATGTTGAAGATGGATCAATGATCACTCAAATGAGGAACAAGGAAATAGAACAATTGGTACGAATTCTTGTCGTTTTCTCACACCTACACAAGTAAAAGCTTATGGTGGAGCTCGGTTAGGATGTTGGCACAAAATTTAATGCAATTGTTAGTGAGCTTCAATAATGTTGGAAAAGATTCACAAATGTGCAAATGCAACAAGTAGACCAATGGCACAATATGGTACACGGGAACTCACACACGGAGAGATAAATGGGGTCATGCAACCAAGGAATGAGCCAAAATGTGGAAACCACGAAAATGCTCTTGTTGCACAACACTAGAGAGACGCTAGCAGGATTGCAAAATGGGCGGATATGAAGACTTGTGCACAACCTACTAAGCAAAAATGCAATGACTTCTATCCCAAGTATGCTCTATGTATGGTATTCCGATAATATGATCCAAGATGATCTAGTATGACAATCTTAATGTAGTATGATGCTATGGTTCTTGCTGAAAAAGCTCTTTGCTTATCTTTTCCTTTTGCTTAAAAGCTTGTTTGGCTCTTTCTCTTTGGAGCTCTTTTCTCATGCAATGCTTGACGAACCAAGATAGCAATTGTGTATGCGATGACAACGTTGTGACACAAAAGATGATACCAAGATATGCACCACAGTGATATGGTATGTATGCTATGGGAAGTATGACCACTAATGTGCATAAGTGACGTTGCCGGCAATAACGGAGGCTAGTCTCGATGGGTAAGATACACAAAATTAGGCTATGATGGCTATCAATGCAATGGCAAAATTGTATAATGATGGTGTATCACGATACCAACATGAGGTTACCGTTCTTGCTTATGGTATGGTGTCAAAATGGTGGAGTGGTTGTTGTCGATGACGAATCCATGGCAAAGATGAGCGTCGGTGATGTTGATGTCGAAGCGTCCCTAAGTAGCCGAAACACGTTAGGAAATGTGAACCGCAACTCAAATTCTCAAAGCAAAATTGTGGCAAAATTGTGTCGGGGTGCGAAGAAAGTAAGCAATGGTGGTTGCGGAAAGTGAGTGTGGTATTGGGTTACGTCAAGATAGCAATTGGAAGTGGAAGTGGAGAACTGGTGATGACCGAATTGAATTTTTCAGTTTTGTCAGGAAATGGCGGACTTCCGGTGGTGGAGCGATCGTCTGGTCGTCAGATGTCCGGTGACTTACGTACGTCTGGTGCCTGGGCGGTTTCGGTCACGGGATGAACAGCTAGGATTCATGGTGGTGGAGGCAAAATCGGTCAAATCCGGGCGATTTTGTGGATGGAGAAGGTGGGGATGATGGGGAAAAGGTAGATCCACTCATGGCAAAGCAAATATATGGATCAAATCCAACAAAACTTCATCACACCAACAAATCACAAAAAAAGTTGGGGCTATTTTTGGTGGGGATTTTTGAAATTGGGGAAGGACACAACAAAATTAGGCCAGAAAACAACAAGGGGAGGCTCCGAAATCGTGATCAACCTAGCTCTGATACCAAGATGATGTAGGGTGGAACCCTATACGACCGATCTTTCACGAAAGGAGTGGATCCCTATGAGGGGCACGAAGGACACGAGAGGAAACATGAGGGAGAACACGAGAGAATCACTTAAACCAACAAGATTAGGTCACACATATGCTAGATCCTCGAAACACAAAGAGATACATGATCCAAATCGAACAAAGGACAATACATAAGGTATCCGGTTCTTCTCCGTGAGGAGGTCTTGAATCCGCAAGGGATATTCCCGTGAAGGGGTCTTGTATCCAAGGTGGATCTTCTCCGAAGAGGTGACGGTCCCTCGCAATGGAATAGATCTGGATGGATGAGCGAAGCTCTATCTCACATATGAGCTAACACAACGCTAACCCTAACTAGGAGGAGGAGGTCTATTTATAGTCATAGTGCAAATGGGGGCGAAGTGAAGGGGTACATGGGCCTCGGGTCCAGAACTGTCCGTAGACAGGTACCGAACGTCTGGTGGCTTACGGTCGTCCGGTGGCTCGTGGGCGTCCGGACGTCCGGTGGTCGCCAGACTTCCGCTCGTTCTGGCTCGGTTGAGGAGGCACCGGATTTCCGGAGATGGACGTTCGTCCGGTCGCCGGTCGTCCGGTCGCGTTGGACGTCCGCTATTTCGGCTCGGGTGTGGGGACGCCGGTCGTCCGGTCCTGGCCGGACGTCTTCTCGCTGTAGCTTGCATTGGCCGGGGCCTGGACAGGCTGGGGCTTCAAGTGCCGGACGTCCGGTGATGGCCGGTCATCCGGTGGCTATAGCTTTAGTTGCAGCTCTTCTTCTTGGTACTTGGTGTCCTCGTCGTCTTGTCCGTTGGATGTAGCTGCTCCTTGGCTTTCCTCCAAGTACCTGATTACACATAGTGTTTTCGCTTGAGGTAGCATCCATGTCTCAAGTATAGAAAGTGGTAGTTCGGAGAGAAGCGAGTTAACCTTATCTTTGATAGCCTTTGCTCGGGCTCTTGTCATTGGTACAAGTGGTGTCGTAGGAGACGTAGGTAGGTCCATGGGGATAACCTTGGGATGATCCGCATCATAACTACTCCTAGTCGTCAGTGACCTCCACGTAGTAGTAGGCACCCTCAGTGTAGTAGTAGTCATTGTCGATGATAGCATATGGCTCCTAGGATCCACATCTGGTTGCAACATCCGAGAAGAATGGAAAAGGGGGAAAAGAGGAGCAAAGCAATAGTGAGTACTCATCCAAAGTACTCGCAAGCAATGATCTACACTACATATGCATCGATATCAATGGAATGGGTAGGATCCATGGACTGAACTGCAGAATGCCACAAGAGAAGGGGAAATCCTAGCATATCGAAGTTTAGCATCTTCAAGCATCTTTGTAGGATCGAAAGTATGTCTAGAGGGGGGTGATTAGACTACTTGACCAATTAAAAATCTATCATTTTCCCAATTTTAGTCTTTGACAGAGTTCAGCTATCTTAGCACAAGTCAAGCAATCTTAACACAATTCAAGCAAGAATGCAAAGAGTCAATGAGCAGCGGAAAGTAAAGCATACAACTTGCAAGAATGTAAAGGGAAGGGTTTAGAGAATTCAAACGCAATTGGAGACACGGATGTTTTTGTCGTGGTTTCGATAGGGGGTGCTATCGTACATCCACGTTGATGGAGACTTCAACCCACGGAGGGTAACGGTTGCGCGAGTCCACGGAGGGCTCCACCCACGAAGGGTCCACGCAGAAGCAACCTTGTCTATCCCATCATGGCCATCGCCCACGAAGGACTTGCCTCACTAGCAGTAGATCTTCACGAAGTAAGCGATCTCCTTGCCCTTACAAACTCATTGGTTCAACTCCACAATCTTTGTTGGAGGCTCCCAAGTGACACCTAGCCAATCTAGGAGACACCACTCTCCAAGAAGTAACAAATGGTGTGTTGATGATGAACTCCTTGCTCTTGTGCTTCAAATGATAGTCTCCCCAACACTCAACTCTCTCTCACAGGATTTGGATTTGGTGGAAAGAAGATTTGAGTGGAAAGCAACTTGGGGAAGGCTAGAGATCAAGAATCATATGGTAGGAATGGAATATCTTGGCCTCAACACATGAGTAGGTGGTTCTCTCTCAGAAAATGTGTATTGGAAGTGTAGGTATGTTCTGATGGCTCTCTCCCCGAATGAAGAGTGGGTGGAGGGGTATATATAGCCTCCACACAAAATCTAACCGTTACACACAATTTTCCAAACTCGGTGGGACCGAATGGTTAAACTCGGTCGGACCGATTCAGCAAACCTAGTGACCGTTAGGATTTTCAGTGGGACTGAGATGCAACTCGGTAGGACCGATATGGTTAGGGTTAGGGCATAACGTAATCTCGGTATGACCGATTATACAAACTTGGTAGGACCGATTTTGGTAATAAGCTAACCAGAGAGTTGGTCAGGTAAACTCAGTGGGACCGATTCGCTCATCTCGGTGAGACCGAAATGTTACAAAAGGGAAATAGAGAGTTTACAATGCAATCTCGGTGGGACCGATCGCTCATCTCGGTAAGACCGAAACGTTACGAAGGGAAACAGAGAGATTACAATCTCATCTCAATGAGACCGAGATCCCTATCGGTGAGACTGATTTGCCTAGGGTTTGTGGCAGTGGCTATGACATTTGAAACTCGGTGGCGCCGGATAGAAAGAATCAGTGGGGCCGAGTTTGACTTTTGGTTTAGGTCATATGTGGGTGTGGGAAGGTAGTTGAGGGTTTTGGAGCATATCACTAAGCATTTTGAGCAAGCAAGACATTATGCAACACCCCATCCCTCCTTGATAGTATTGGCTTTTCCTATAGACTCAATGTGATCTTGGATCACTAAAATATAAAATGTAGAGTCTTGAGCTTCAAGCTTGAGCCAAACTTTTTGTCCTTAGAATTTTGAGGGATCCACTTTCCTCATCCATGCCATGCCATTCATTGAGCTTTTCCTGAAATATTAATCTTGGAATAATGTTAGCTCAATGAGCTATATGTTGTTAGGAATTACGAAAACCACCCAGGGATAGTTGCACTTTCAATCTCCCCCTTTTTGGTAATTGATGACAACATATAGATCAAAGCTTCGACAAATGATAATAAGAGTGAAAGATATTGTCGCTTTGAGAAGTATGTGAAAAGCAAGAGCTCCCCCTAAATTTGTGCATATCTTAAGATTTGCTTTGGACTGCAAATGCACAATGAGTTAAGATCATAGGTTACTCTTCCATGTCACATACATCTTGGTGGAGCGCTCAAAATGATAAGAATTAAATACATGCACTCATCACAAAGCAAAGTGAATGATCATATAAGGATAAGTAAGATAATATCATCTAACAAGCATAAGTGTAGCTTATGATCAACCACATGATCATCAATGTCTCACAGATAATAGCATAGTATCTCAAGCAATCAAAAGACAAACAAAGTTCAACCAAGAAGACAAGAGAGAACAAAAGCAAACTCTCTCTCTCTCGAAGCCTATGATCTATACATTTTTCTCCCCCTTTGGCAACAAGTTACGAAAAAGTTCATAGAAAATTCGTAGCACTAAAACGTCTCTCAGGATTGGTCTTCAGGTGGTGGTATCCGGAGAACTTCAAGAACGAAGGCTTCAGTCGAAGTAGATGGAGCTGTTGGGGTAGGTGCTGGAGCTGGTGGCACTGAAGCTGTAGCTGGTGCGGATGAAGTGGCTCTGGTGTCTGGAACTGGCACTGCAGCAGATCTCTGAGCTCTAGGCACTCTGGAAAATGCATCAGTGGTTGTCTTGCCCTTCCTCTCCTGCATATCATCCTGAAGTTGCTCCACAACAGACTGAATCTCAGTTACCTTCACATCCAAGTCATAGAACTTTTGCTCCACGATCCTCTCCAAGCTCTCCTGGTTTTGAGTCAGGGTGGCCAGCCCTTTCTCAATCCTTAGAGTGGATGCAATCAAGTTGCCAAGCCGATCTTGCTTGCTCTTCAGAATATACTGAGATGCTTCTTCAGTAGTTGGCATCCTTGCAGCCTTTTAAGCCTTTGCCTTTTCCTTGTTGGCTTGTGCATGCACAGAAGATGGTTCATCCTAATTCATCACCACAGTGTTGTCCTCAAATTCTGGGTAGATAGGCATGTGCTCCTTGTCTAGCAGATATGTACCAGTGCCCATCTTGGAGTTGATCAGCTACTGGATCTGTGGGGCATACCCACAACTCCTCTTCTGATCTGCAGCTGTCCTCTTGATAGTTTCAACTATAAGGCTCATGACTTTGAACTTCTGTGGGACATCAAAGATATGAAGCAAAGTTTATTGCATGGCCTCTGATCATCTTGTGATCACCTGACTTTGGCAAGAGAGTGTGCCTGAGGATCTAGTTGATAGTTGGCAAGCCTGACAGAAGGTAATGTACAGATCCAAACTTGTGTGTCTCAAGAGCAGCATCTGGGATCTCCTTTACATGTGTGCCATGGAGTTGTGATCCTTCTTCTTGTTGGCATAGACATCCAAGTCATCTTCACTCTCTTTTGGAGCATTGATCAACTTCGCCCATTCAGCAACCGTGGACTGGTACCTTGTACCTTCAGAAATCCAGACAATCCTTCCATCTGGGTAAAAGTGAGCTGTGTAGTAGAAATGCATGATGAGCTCATCATTCCATTTTGTGAGCTTCTGAGCCACAAACTCATCAACTCCACAAGCCTTGAAACTGTCATACACACCTGGATAATGTTCATCATTCTCTTTGATGTAGTCCCAGTCGACCCATCTCATGTCACACACTATGGGCTTCTTGTCAAGCAACACTGTCTCATAGAAATCCTGCTGTTCCTTTGTATGGAACTTGTAGTCCACAGCAGTCCTTCTCCTGGTGGCATATGGATCAGACTCTCTCCATAGCCTTAGACCTGAGTCCTTCCTGATCTTCATGTTCTCTGCAACTGGATGAGCATCATTGTGATCTGGAATTTTTGGCTTCAACTTCCTCATGACATGTGACTCATCATCTTCTTCTTCCATTTCAGCTTCAGGCACTGGGGCCTTGTTCTTCTCCTCGGTAGGGATGTTCCTGGTGCTCCTCTTTGCTTTTGGCTTTGGAGCTGGAGCAGCAACCTTTGGAGCAGTCTTAGGCTTAGATGGAATAGCCCCTTCCCTGATGGCATCACCCATAAGCTTCTGAGCTTTGGGTGCTGGTGCAGCATCTTCTTCCTCTTCCTCTTCAGAATCTCTCATGATTGAGGATCTCCCAAGCACTCTAGTAGTGGTCTTTTTGACCCTCTCTTTCCTCTTCTTCTCTGCCACAACCTGCTCTTTGGGTGCAGATCCCAAAGTCTCTTGAGTAGATGCTCTGGCCTTAGACATTGGAATTCTCTTGGCAGGAACCTTTTGCTTCATGCCTGGCTTGGTGGCAGTAGTTGTGCCATATTCCTTCTTCAGGACTTTTCTCTTTGAGGTGGTTTCTTCTTCCTCAGCCACATAGTCTTCATCGTCTGACTCTGAAATTCTTTTCTTGCTGGCCCCGGTGGTAGCTTTGGGTAAGTTGCTCGGGGTGCTCCTGCTGCCATCATCTGAGCTGCTAGAGGGACTAGTGCCCTCACTCAAGTGAACCTGCTCCTCTGACTTATTCTGGCTGTCACTCTGATCAGACATATTGCAAACACTGACAGCAGACCTTGTGAATAGATTATAGATGAGATAGAGTGGATGAGCATCATAAAATGCAGAGGTTTTTGCAAAGGAATGAGTCAAAAACTTAGTTTTAGTTTTCCACAGAAAGCATTTCGGATCTACCGATTTGAAAACTCGGTGATACCGAAGCAGCTGTTGGAACCTAAACTAGTGAACTCGGTCAGACCGAGTCACAGTTCGGTGGCACCAAGACTGCTAGGGTTTCACAAAGTCCTGAACTCGGTCACACCGATTTGCAATTCTCGGTCAGACCGAGAATCACATGTGCAATGGCCTGAGCCGAATCGGTGGTACCGAGTTCCACAACTCGGTGGGTCCAAAATGGTTTCGGCGGAAACCTAACCCTAAATTTTCAATTCACGACTAAACTATGGAGTGTTTTGACTGGATAAGAATGATCTCAATTGTGGCAAGATACATGGCGAACACAATGTGCTAGGAATCAGATAGAGATAGCACAGTGATCAAGCTCATACCCTAGTTCGGCAATGAACTCGCTACGGCGGCAATGGCGAGGATGATTCCCGTTGACGGCGGCGGAGACCAGCGGCATGAGGCGGCTGGCGAAGAGGAAGACGATTCGGAGACCCTGGAGGCAGAGCGGGCTAAGCGCAGGTCGAGGAGGTTCAGAAAGTTTTCCAAAATTTGACCCGTGGACATATATAGCCCGACCCTGTCGGTGTGACCGAGTGGAACAACTCGGTGGCACCGAGATGCATAACTACAAGCAGTTACTGCAACTCGGTGTGACCGAAGAGTTCAAATTGGTTGCACCGAGATTGAAAACCTAGATCGACTTAGTGATCTCGGTATGACCGAAATGGGTGAATCGGTCAGACCGAAACGCACAAAGAAGTTTTGGAAGTTTAAGTCTATGACGAATCGGGGACTCCGAGTGCTCCTCACACAGAGTGGTTCGGATCTGACTTGATCAAATTTTGTGATGCAGCATGAATAGAGTTTGAGACGAGAAAATCATAGATAGCTAGAGAAGGTTCTTAGGCATTCTTGTCCATCCACTTGGCCAAAAGAAAAAGGAAACCAATCAATCAAAACAACAAGTGGATGTCCTCGAATGAGTAAATTATGCAACCAACATGCTCACACAATAAAATGGCAAATGAAATATGTGGCAAAGCATGCACAAACAATTCTAGCATCTATCAAGCAATTGGCGATGACTAGGTCATCTATATATGAGTATATTGACTCAGGAGTCAAATGAGAACATTTGATCATAGGTCATACTCATCGTTTAAGCATAAGTGGGGTTACCACTTTTACATAAAGCATTGTTGTGTTCACACCATTAGAGTTGCTTTAACTCAATTCTTAGAGTAAAGCTCCCCCTAGATGTGAGATACCCCCTAAGAGGGATGGACTAACCTTGGGTTTTGTTGATGATGACTTCATGTAGGTGTTGAAGATGTGGATGCTCTATGTTGATGTAGATCAGTTGGAGCTATCCTTTGGAGTGAGTTGCACTTTCAATACCTACACGGGTTAGTCCCACAAGGAACAAACAAGGATATCCATAGACATAGAGTGATGCACACACAAGATGATGTCTATGAAAGCTTTAGGTTACCTTGTCCCTTGTCTTACCAACAAGAGGGTTTGTGACTCCTTGAACTAGTGCAAGATGTGGAAGTTGATTGCACTTGTTCTTGCCAAAATGATACGAGTGAAGTATGTTGGCGGAGTCACCCTCAAGAACTCTCTAGTTCTTCTTCTTCGGGATTCACACCATCTTGATGGCAATCCTCGGAGTTGTAGTTGTACCCGATGAAGTGGAACTTGATGTAGTCTTGGGAACCCACTTAACCAAGGCCTTAGGAGCTTCTTCAAATGCATCAATTTCCTCTTGAAGCTTGTCCTTGCCTTTTTTCTTGTGGTCTTGTGGTGGAAGATTATCTTGAGCTTGTGTCCCTTTGGATGAAGTAGGATCATACTTCTCTTGTTGAGGAACAAACTTCGTCTTGGGGTATTGATCTTCTTCCCACTCAACTCCATTGGCATCGAACTTTCGTTCAAAACCAATACCTTGATTCTTCCGGTGCCTTCCTTGCTTGCGTACAATTTCCTCGAATTGCTTACTCCCGGCAAGGCTCTTGTAAACACCTTTCTCTATAATTCCCTTCAATAAGCTATTTTCTTGCTCAAGTGTAACTTGGCTAAGAGAATCATTAGTGGAATCAAGAGAACTACTAGAAGCAACAATATTGGATTTAGCATGATTATTGTTACTACTAGAAGAAGAATCTTTCTTGTTCTTGTTACTAGAATTGACTTGAGGCATGTAAGTAGATAAGAGTAAACGCTTGGCAATGTAAGAAGAACTTTTCTTGCGAAGATCATCATTGATTGCCTTTAAGAACTCATGCTCTTGCTCAAGGTTGAGCTTTTCAAAATGTAATTTCTCATGAGTCCTTAAAAGTTCTCGATGATCTCCTAAGATAGTTTCATGAGCTAACTTAAGAGTGTTTAGTTCTTTAGTTAGAGACTCAATCTTCTCCTTATCATTGTCATTCGTTTCATCATAGTATCCATCACTATAGTTGTCAACAAGTAAATCATCATCACCTAACAATCATCTTCATCACTATTGAAATCAACATACTCGGGGTGTGATACCTTTGGACCTTTGGCCATGAAGCATCTTCCAATTCCATCATTTGGTGAATCAAATATGTCGTAGGAGTTGGTTGACACAAGTGCTAGACCGGCGACACCTTCATCTTGAGTATATTCGAAGTCGGAGTGATAGCTTCTCTCGGAGTCATTGTCGGAGTCGGAGCCGGATACCCATTCACCAACATGAGCTTGATGTCTTCGTTTTGTCTAGCTTCTTGATGACTTGTCCTTCCTTTCCGAATCATTGCTTCTCTGTGAGGGTCTTTGTTCATATCGATCATCCCTACTCCTTCACTCCCTTGATGGTGATTCTTCTCTTCTACTTCTTCTTTTGGGAGAATCTTCTCTTCTCTTATGGGGAGCCGTACACTCATTGGAGTAGTGTCCGGGTCTTCCACAATTGTAGCAGTTTCGCTCTCGACTAGAAGATCTTTTGTCATTGTAGGACCTTGACTTGGAACTTCTCTCTTTTCTTCTATTCTTGTAGAACTTGTTGAAGTTCTTCACCATTAGGCTCAATTCTTCATTGAAGGTTTATTTCTCATTTGATGATGTGGGGGCTTCGCATGAGGCTTTGTAAGCACCACTTGATTTGTTGTGAAGTTCCTCCTTATCCTTGAGTGACATCTCATGAGCAAAAATTCTTCCAATGACTTCCGTTGGCTTGAGATCTTTGTAATTTGGCATCATTTGGATCAATGTGCATACGGTATCGTATTTTCCATCCAAGGCTCTTAGGATCTTCTTGATGATGAATTTGTCGGTCATCTCTTCACTTGCTAAGCCGGCAATCTCATTTGTGATAAGAGCAAGCCTAGAGTACATCTCAGTGACGCCTTCACCATCCTTCATTTTGAACTTGTCAAGTTGAATTTGAAGCACATCCAACTTGGATTCCTTAACGGAGTCGGTACCTTCGTGCATATCAATAAAAGTATCCCAAATTTCCTTTGCATTCTCAAGACAGCTGATTTTGTTGAATTCTTCGGGGCATAATCCGTTGAAGAGGATATCACAAGCTTGAGCGTTGTATTGTAGCATCTTCAACTCATCCGCGGTAGCTCCACGATTTGGTTCTCTCCCATCAAAGAATTCACCTTGCAAGCCAACACACATAATAGCCCAAATGGCGGGATTATGTCCAAGAATATGCATTTTCATCTTATGCTTCCAACTAGCAAAATTAGTGCCATCAAAGTAAGGACCTCTACGGTGGTAGTTTCCCTTGCTAGACGTGATAACCCACAAGTATAGGGGATCGCAACAGCTTTCGAGGGTAGAGTATTCAACCCAAATTTATTGATTCGACACAAGGGGAGCCAAAGAATATTCTCAAGTATTAGCAGCTGAGTTGTCAATTCAACCACACCTGGAAACTTAGTATCTGCAGCAAAGTTTTTAGTAGCAAAGTAATATGATAGTGGTGGTAGCGGCAACAAAAGTAAAGACAGCAAAAGTAATGTTTTTGGTATTTTGTAGTGACTGTAACAGTAGCAGCGGGAAAGTAAATAAGCGAGAAACAATATATGGAAAACTCGTAGGCACCGAATCAGTGATGGATAATTATGTCGGATGCGGTTCATCATGTAACAGTCATCACATAGGGTGACACAGAACTAGCTCCAATTCATCAATGTAATGTAGGCATGTATTCTGTATATAGTCATACGTGCTTATGGAAAAGAACTTGCATGACATCTTTTGTCCTACCCTCCCGTGGCAGCGGGGTCCTATTGGAAACTAAGGGATATTAAGGCCTCCTTTTAATAGAGAACCAAGACAAAGCATTAGCACATAGTGAATACATGAACTCCTCAAACTATGGTCATCACCGGGAGTGGTCCCGATTATTGTCACTTCGGGGTTGCCGGATCATAACACATAGTAGGTGACTATAGACTTGCAAGATAGGATCAAGAACTCACATATATTCATGAAAATATAATAGGTTCAGATCTGAAATCATGGCATTCGGGCCCTAGTGACAAGCATTAAGCATAGCAAAGTCATAGCAACATCAATCTCAGAACATAGTGGATACTAGGGATCAAACCCTAGCAAAACTAACTCGATTACATGATAAATCTCATCCAACCCATCACCGTCCAGCAAGCCTACGATGGAATTACTCACGCACGGCAGTGAGCATCATGAAATTGGTGATGGAGGATGGTTGATGATGACGACGGCAACGAATCCCCCTCTCCGGAGCCCCGAACGGACTCCAGATCAGCCCTCCCGAGAGGTTTTAAGGCTTGGCGGCGGCTCAGTATCGTAAAACACGATGATTTCTTCTCTCTGATTTTTTCTCTCCGAAAGCAAATATATAGAGTTGGAGTTGGCGTCGGAGGGCATCCAGTGGGCCCTTGAGGTAGGGGGCGCGTCCTAGGGGGGCGCCCCCCCACCCTCGTGAGAAGGATGTGGGCCCCCTGGTCTTCATATTTGGCGAGGATTTTTTATTATTTTTTCTAAGATGTTCCGTGGAGTTTCAGGTCATTCCGAGAATATTGTTTTCTGCACATAAAACAACACCATGGCAATTCTGCTGAAAACAGTGTCAGTCCGGGTTAGTTCCATTCAAATCATACAAGTTAGATTCCAAAACAAGGGCAAAAGTGTTTGGAAAAGTAGATACGACGGAGACGTATCAACTCCCCCAAGCTTAAACCCTTGCTTGTCCTCAAGCAATTCAGTTGACAAACTGAAAGAAAGAAAAACTTTTACAAACTCTGTTTGCTCTTGTTATTGTAACTATGTCAAGCCAACATTCAAGTTTTCAGCATAGATCATAACTAACCACATTTGCAATAATTCTCAGGTCTCATAATTACTCATATCAATAGCATAATCAACTAGCAAGTCATAATAATAAATCTCGGATGACTACACTTTCTCAAAACAATCATAATATGATATAACAAGATGGTATCTCGCTAGCCCTTTCTGAGACCGCAAAACAAAAATGTAGAGCACCTTTAAAGATCAAGGACTGACTAGACATTGTAATTCATGGTAAAAGAGATCCAATCATAGTCATACCCAACATAAATTAACAGTGATGAATGGAAATGACAGTTGTGCTCTCCAGCTAGTGCTTTTTAATAAGAGGGTGATGACTCGACATAAAAGTAAAATGGATAGGCCCTTCGCAGAGGGAAGCAGGGATTTGTAGAGGTGCCAGAGCTCGGTTTTGAAATAGAGATAAATTGTATTTTGAGCGGTATACTTTCATTGTCAACATAACAACCAAGAGATGGTGATATCTTCCATGCTAAACACATTATAGGCAGTTCCCAAACAGAATGGTAAAGTTTATACTCCCCCTCCACCAACAAACATCAATCCATGGCTTGCTCAAAACAACGAGTGCCTCCAACATACATCAGGTCCCAGGGGGAGTTTTGTTTGCAATTAATTTTGATTTAGTTTGCATAAAGCATGGGACTGGGCATCCCGGTGACCAGCCATTTTCTTGTGAGTGAGAAGCGGAGTCCACTCCTCTTGAGAATAACCCGCCTAACATGGAAGATAAGGACAACCTTGGTTGATACATGAGCTATTCGAGCATACAAAATAGAATGCTTATTTGAAGGTTTAGAGTTTGCCACATACAAATTTACTTGGAACGGCAGGTAGATACCGCATATAGGAAGGTATAGTGGACTCATCTGGAATAACTTTGGGGTTTAAGGGATTGGATGCACAAGTAGTATTCCCCCTTAGTACAAGTGAAGGCTAGCAAAAGACTGGGAAGCGACCAACTAGAGAGCGACAACAGCCATGTACATGCATTAAAATTAATAAACATTGGATGCAAGCATGAGTAGGATATAATCCACCATGAAAATAAATATCGTGAGGGCTATGTTGATTTGTTTCAACTAGATGCGTGAACATGTGCCAAGTCAAGTCACTTAAATCATTCAAAGGAGGATACCACCCCATCATACCACATCATAATCATCTCAATAGCATGTTAGCACACAAGGTAAACCATTATAACTCATAGCTAATCAAGCATGGCACAAGCAACTACGATCGTCATTGCAAACATGTTTATTCATAATAAGCTGAATCAAGAACGAGGGACTCATCATATTTACAAAAACAAAAGAGGTCGAGTTCATACCAGCTTTTCTCATCTCAGTCAGTCCATCATATATCATCATAATTGCCTTTCACTTGCACGACCGAATGATGTGAATAATAATAAGAGTGTACGTGCATTGGACTAAGCTGGAATCTGCGAGCATTCAATAAACAAGAGAAGAGAAGGCAATACGGGCTCTGGGTTAAATCAACAATAATGCATATAAGAGCCACTTCAACAATTTAATTATGGTCTTCTCCTACTGACCCCCAAAGAAAAGAAAAGAAATAAAACTATTTACACGGGAAAACTCCCAACAAGCAAAAGAAGAACGGGAAATATTTTTGGGTTTTCATTTTAATTATTACTACTACAGCAGAAAAATAAACTATTACTAATTTTTTTTCTTAAGGTTTAACAAACACACAAGAAGAATGCAGGAAAAAGAAAATAAACTAGCATGGATATTACAATGAAAAAGTATGAGCACCGACATCTAGCAATGAGTGTGTGTGAACATAAATGTAATGTCGGTGAGAAATACGTACTCCCCCAAGCTTAGGCTTTTGGCCTAAGTTGGTCTATGGCCACGACTGGCCTGGCGGATATCCATAATAATAGTTGGGGTCATACTGCGATGAGGAAGAAGAAGGCTCCGATTGCCACTGGCTGGCAATCATCTCCGGATCCCACTGATAGTTAGACTGTCGTGAAGGATCAAATTGTGGTTCCGGTTCTGGCTCCTCGGCTGGTCCAGGGTTCCGGTAGGCATGGATAGCCGTCAACGGAACAAGGTACTTGCCTACAGTCAAATCAAACAAAGAAGGAGCAGGCAAGGTAATAATCTCAGGATGATGTTTATTAAAGAACAATTGATATTTAAGCTCTCCTACCCTATTCTTAACAATAAAATCATGCGCCACCATACTTTTATAATCTAAATAAACATGAGGTAACACTTTTTCTTCCTTCTCAGCATGCCTAATAGGTATGTTAAAATGTACGGCTAGGCGTGTAGCATAGATGCCTTCAAAGATGGGGCCTTTGGTACGGTTCATACTTAACCGTCTAGCAATAATACCGCCCATACTAAAAGTGTTATCACTGTATTAACCTTGGAGAAAATAATAATATCAGGGATACTAAGGTTTCCACAGTTTCCGCGTCCAGTTAAGCAATGACTAGCAAATAATGCAAAGTAACGTAAAACAGGAAAATGTATGCTAGTGATTTGTGCATCGGAAACCTTCCTAGTTTCTCCTACAGTGATAGTATCAATAAACCCAACCACATCATCATAATGTGGTTCTTATGTCTTGCCCTCAAAAGGGACTAAACAAATCCGACAGAAATCATAAAGTAACATCTCCTTATGCTCATCATATAAATGAAACTCCACCGTAGGTGGTGAGTTCCTAGAATGAAAATGAAAGTTTTGCACAAAGGTATTTGTGAGTAAGAGATACTGATCGCATTGGTCGTGGAGGAAAGTGGTGAGGCTTGCATCATGAGACAATTCATGAAAATCTTCATAAATCCCGGCTGCTCTCAAGAAATCCTCAGAAGGCCATTCACACGCCCGAACCTCCGCGGTGCGCGGCAAATTATACTTAGGCTTCAGTGCCTTTTCCTTCGAGCTTTGGCTCGATGAGCCCCTCAAAAATCTCCTCATTATTTTTCTGAAATAACCTGAAATTTTTAATAACTTCAAACAAAAGTGAACCAACTTCAATAAAACTAATAGCTACTACTCCTACAAGTGCCTAAAGCCTAAATCAAGCATTAGGACTACTTGGAACCATATAAATATGACATGCAAGCTCAAGAACATGGTCACCTATGGAGCACAAATTTGCAAAGAATAAAGCACTAGAACAAAAACTAATTGGACCAATGGAGGAGTCACATACCAAGGAACAATCTCCCCAAGCAGTTTTGCGATATGTGCTTTGAGCAAGGAGATCGAAAATCACAGCAAAAGTGGCTGGAACTCGTTCTTGAGTTGGTTTTTAGGGTTTGTGTGAGACAGAGGAAGAAGATGGGTCTTGGGATAAGTGGAGGAGGGCCACCGTGGGCCCATGAGGCAGGGGGCGCACCCTAGAGGGGGGGTGCCCACCACCCTCGTGGCCAGGTGGCAGCTCCTCCCACGGTAATTTTTGCACAGTAAATCCTCAAATATTCCCGAAAAAATCATATTAAATTGGCATGGCATTCTGAGGACTTTTATTTTCGGGATATTTTTATATTGCACGGATAAGCCAGGAAACAGACTGAAAATACTATTTTTACTTTATTTAATATAAATAACAGAAAGTATAGAGAGGGTACAGAAGTTTGTGCTTCTAGTTTCATCCATCTCATGCTCATCAAAAAGAATCCACTAACAAGGTTGATCAAGTCTTGTTAACAAACTCATTCCGATAATCATGAAACCAGAGAAATTTCGAATAACACTAGGTTACCTCAACGGGGATATGCACATCCCCAATAATAAGTATATCATATGTCTTCTTGACAGTTGGAAGTGGAAATTCAAAAACCCCCAAATATAATCGATGGAATTTTTCCGATAGAATTGATACTATGAACTTGAGCTTGTTTCCTCGGAAAGTGTACCGTATGCTCATTACCATTAACATGAAAAGTGACATTGCCTTTGTTGCAATCAATAACAGCCCCTGTAGTATTAAGAAAAGGTCTTCCAAGAATAATAGACATACTATCATCCTCGGGAATATCAAGAATAACAAAGTCCGATAAAATAGTAACGTTTGCAACCACAACAGGCACATCCTCGCAAGTATCGACATGTATAGCTGTTGATTTATCAGCCATTTGCAAAGATATTTCAGTAGGTGTCAACTTATTCATGTCAAGTCTACGATAAAGAGAGAGGCATAACACTAACACCAGCTCCAAGATCACATAAAGCCGTTTTAATATAATTTCTTTTAATGGAGCAAGGTATAGTAGGTACTCCGGGGTCTCCAAGTTTCTTTGGTATTCCACCCTTAAAAGTATAATTAGCAAGTATGGTGGAAATCTCAGCTTCCGGTATCTTTCTTTTATTAGTAATGATATCCTTCATATATTTAGCATAAGGATTTGTTTTGAGCACATCAGTTAATCGCATACGCAAAAAGATAGGCCTAATCATTTCAGCAAAGCGCTCAAAATCCTCATCATCCTTTTTCTTGGATGGTTTCGGAGGAAAAGGCATGTGTTTTTGAACCCAAGGTTCCCTTTCTTTACCATGTTTCCTAGCAACAAAGTCTCTTTTATCATAACGTTGATTCTTTGATTGTGGGTTATCAAGATCAACAGCAGGTTCAATTTCTACATCATTATCATTACTAGGTTGAGCATCATCATGAACATCATTATTACTATTTTCATTAGGTTCATGTTCATTACCAGATTGTGTTTCAGCATCAGACATAGAGATATCATTTGGATTATCAGGTGGTTCAGCAATAGGTTCACTAGAAGTTTGCACAGTTCTATCATTTTTCTTTTTCTTCTTTTTAGAAGAACTAGGAACATCAATATTATTTCTCTGAGAATCTTGCTCGATTCTCTTAGGGTGGCCTTCAGGATACAAAGGTTCCTAAGTCATTCTACCAGTTCTAGTAGCCACTCTAACAGCATAATCATTTTTCTTACTATTCATTTCATCAAGCACTTCTTTTTGAGCCTTAAGTACTTGTTCTATTTGAGTGGTAACCATAGAAGCATGTTTGCTAACAAGTTTAAGTTCACCTTTCATATCAGCCATATAATCACCCAAGTGTCTAATCATATAAGAATTTTTATTTTAATTGTCTACCAAAATAAGAATTGAAGTCGGCTTGCTTAAACATAAAGTTATCAAACTCATCCAAGCACTGACTAGCAATTTTAGTAGGAGGGACTTCAGCTTTATCATATCTATAGAGAGAATTTACCTTTACTACCTATGTCAAGATATCGGGGTCAGGAGGTTCTTCAATAAATAAAGAATTGAGATCATATGTTTCTTCAACAGGCGGTATATTAAGACCATGTATTTCTTCAATAGGAGGTAAATTCTTAACGTCTTCAGCTTTAATACCTTTTTCTTTCATAGATTTCTTTGCCTCTTGCATATCTTCGGGACTGAGAAATAGAACACCTCTCTTCTTCGGAGTTGGTTTAGGAATAGGCTCAATAATTGGAGCAGGAGTTGGCTCAGGAGCTGGCTCAGGAGGTGCCCAATTATTTTCATTTGTCAACATATTATTCAATAGAATTTCAGCTTCATCTGGTGTTCTTTCCCTGAAAAGAGAACCAGCACAACTATCCAGGTAATCTCTGGAAGCATCGGTTAGTCCATTATAAAAGATATCAAGTATTTCGGGTTTCTTAAGAGGATGATCAGGCAAAGCATTAAGTAACTTGAGAAGTCTCCCCCAATCTTGTGGGAGACTCTCTTCTTTAATTTGCACAAAGTTGTATATTTCCCTCAAAGCAGCTTGTTTCTTATGAGCAAGGAAATATTTAGCAGAGAAGTAATAAATCATATCCTGGGGACTACGCACACAACTAGGATCAAGAGAATTAAACCATATCTTAGCATCACCCTTTAATGAGAACGGAAATATTTTGAGTATATAGAAGTAACGCGATCTCTCATCATTAGTGAATAGGACAGCTATATCATTTAACTTAGTAAGATGTGCCACAACAGTTTCAGATTCATAGCCATAAAACGGATCAGATTCAACCAAAGTAATTATATTAGGATCAATAGAGAATTCATAATCCTTATCGGAAACACATATAGGTGAAGTAGCAAAAGCAGGGTCAGGTTTCATTTTATCTCTAAGTGATTCTTTGTTCCATTTAATTAATAAACTCTTAAGCTCATATCTATCCTTGCAAGCTAAAATAGCGGCAGAAGATTCCATATCAAAAAGATAACCCTCAGGAATAACAGGCATATTTTCATCATCACTATCATCATCGTATTCAGATTCAATAATTTATTTTTCTCTAGCCCTAGCAATTTGTTCATCAAGAAATTCACCAAGGGGCATAGTAGTACCAGGCATAGAAGCAGTTTCATCATAAGTATCATGAATAGCAGAAGTGGCATCATCAATAACATGCGACATATCAGAACGAATAGCAGAAGCAGGTGTAGGTGTCGCTAACTTACTCATAACAGAAGGTGAATCAAGTGCAGAGCTAGATGGAAGTTCCTTACCTCCCCTCGTAGTTGAGGCATAAATCTTGGTTTTTTGATCTCTCAAGTTCTTCATAATGATAAGCAGATATAAATCCCAAGTGACTCAAAGAATAGAGCTATGCTCCCCGGCAACGGCGCCAGAAATTGGTCTTGATAACCCACAAGTATAGGGGATCGCAACAGCTTTCGAGGGTAGAGTATTCAACCCAAATTTATTGATTCGACACAAGGGGAGCCAAAGAATATTCTCAAGTATTAGCAGCTGAGTTGTCAATTCAACCACACCTGGAAACTTAGTATCTGCAGCAAAGTTTTTAGTAGCAAAGTAATATGATAGTGGTGGTAGCGGCAACAAAAGTAAAGACAGCAAAAGTAATGTTTTTGGTATTTTGTAGTGATTGTAACAGTAGCAGCGGGAAAGTAAATAAGCGAGAACCAGTGTACGGAAAAGTCGTAGGCACCGGATCAGTGATGGATAATTATGCCGGATGCGGTTCATCATGTAACAGTCATAACATAGGGTGACACAGAACTAGCTCCAATTCATCAATGTATTGTAGGCATGTATTCCGTATATAGTCATACGTGCTTATGGAAAAGAACTTGCATGACATCTTTTGTCCTACCCTCCCGTGGCAGCGGGGTCCTATTGGAAACTAAGGGATATTAAGGCCTCCTTTTAATAGAGAACCGAAACAAAGCATTAGCACATAGTGAATACATGAACTCCTCAAACTATGGTCATCACCAGGAGTGGTCCCGATTATTGTCACTTCGGGGTTGCCGGATCATAACACATAGTAGGTGACTATAGACTTGCAAGATAGGATCAAGAACTCACATATATTCATGAAAACATAATAGGTTCAGATCTGAAATCATGGCACTCGGGCCCTAGTGACAAGCATTAAGCATAGCAAAGTCATAGCAACATCAATCACAGAACATAGTGGATACTAGGGATCAAACCCTAACAAATCTAACTCGATTACATGATAAATCTCATCCAACCCATCACCGTCCAGCAAGCCTACGATGGAATTACTCACGCACGGTGGTGAGCATCATGAAATTGGTGATGGAGGTTGGTTGATGATGACGACGGCAACGAATCCCCCTCTCCGGAGCCCCGAACGAACTCCAGATCAGCCCTCCCGAGAGGTTTTAAGGCTTGGCGGCGGCTCAGTATCATAAAACACGATGATTTCTTCTCTCTGATTTTTTCTCTCCGAAAGCAAATATATAGAGTTGGAGTTGGCGTCGGAGGGCATCCAGGGGGCCCACGAGGTAGGGGGCGTGCCCTAGGGGGGGCGCGCCCCCCACCCTCGTGAGAAGGGTGTGGGCCCCCTGGTCTTCATCTTTGGCGAGGATTTATTATTATTTTTTCTAAGATGTTTTGTGGAGTTTGAGGTCATTCCGAGAATATTTGTTTTCTGCACATAAAACAACACCATGGCAATTCTGCTGAAAACAGCGTCAGTCCGGGATAGTTCCATTCAAATCATAAAAGTTAGAGTCCAAAACAAGGGCAAAAGTGTTTGGAAAAGTAGATACGACGGAGACGTATCAAGACGCCATACTCTCCTAGGTTGTGAAACCAAGGCTATGACCACCAGCAGCTATGGAAATCAAAGCAAATGGAGACCAGAGCTCTGATACCACTTGAAGGATCGAAAGTATGTCTAGAGGGGGTGATTAGACTACTTGACCAATTAAAAATCTATCCTTTTCCCAATTTTAGTCTTTGGCAGACTTTAGCTATCTTAGCACAAGTCAAGCAATCTTAACACAATTCAAGCAAGCCTGCAAAGAGTCTATGAGCAGCGAAATGTAAAGCATGCAACTTGCAAGAATGTAAAGGGAAGGGTTTGGAGAATTCAAACGCAATTGGAGACACGGATGTTTTTGTCATGGTTCCGATAAGTAGTGCTATCATACATCCACGTTGATGGAGACTTCAACCCATGGAGGGTAACGGCTGCACGAGTCCACGGAGGGCTCCACCCACGAAGGATCCTCGAAGAAGCAACATTGTCTATCCCATCATGGCCATCACCCATGAAGGACTTGCCTCACTAGCGGTAGATCTTCACGAAGTAGGCGATCTCCTTGCCCTTACAAACTCCTTGGTTCAACTCCACAATCTTTGTCGGTGGCTCCCAAGTGACACCTAGCCAATCTAGGAGACACCACTCTCCAAGAAGTAACAAATGGTGTGTTGATGATGAACTCCTTGCTCTTGTGCTTCAAATGATAGTCTCCCCAACACTCAACTCTCTCTCACAGGATTTGGATTTGGTGGAAAGAGGATTTGAGTGGAAAGCAACTTGGGGAAGGCTAGAGATCAAGATTCATATGGTAGGAATGGAATATCTTGGCCTCAACACATGAGTAGGTGGTTCTCTCTCAGAAAATGTGTATTGGAAGTGCAGGTATGTTTTGATGGCTCTCTCCATGAATGAAGAGTGGGTGGAGGGGTATATATAGCCTCCACACAAAAACTAACCGTTACACACAATTTACCAATCTCGGTGAGACCGAATTGAGAAACTCGGTCGGACCGATTTAGCAAACCTAGTGACCGTTAGGATTTTCGATGGGACTGAGATGCAACTCGGTAGGACCGATATGGTTAGGGTTAGGGCATAACGTAATCTCGGTGTGACCGATTTACACAAACTCGGTGGGACCGATTTTAGTAATAAGCTAACCAGAGAGTTGGTCAGGTAAACTCGGTGGGACCGATCGCTCATTTCGGTGAGACCAAAACGTTACGAAGGGAACACAGAGAGTTTACATTGCAATCTCGGTGGGACCGATCGCTCATTTCGGTAGGACCAAAATGTTACAAAGGGAAACAGAGAGATTACAACCCCATCTCGGTGTGACCGAAATCCCTATCTGTGAGACCGATTTGCCTAGGGTTTGTGGCAGTGGCTATTACATTTGAAACTCGGCGGCTCCGGATAGAAAGAATCGGTGGGGTCGAGTTTGACTTTTGGTTTAGGTCATATGTGGATGTGGGAAGGTAGTTGAGGGTTTTGGAGCATATCACTAAGCACTATGAAGCAAGAACCTCATTGAACAATACCTCATCCCTCCTTGATAGTATTGGCTTTTCCTATAGACTCAATGTGATCTTGGATCACTAAAATATAAAATGTAGAGTCTTGAGCTTTGAGCTTGAGCCAATCTTTTTGTCCTTAGTATTTTGAGGGGTCCACTTTCCTCATCCATGCCATGCCATTCATTGAGCTTTTCCTGAAATATTATTCTTGGAATAGCATTAGCTCAATGAGCTATATGTTGTTAGGAATTACCAAAACCACCTAGGGATAGTTGCACTTTCAATCTTGCGGCATCAGAAGAGATCAGAGTGGCAAATTATAATATTAGTAAGTATGTTGTAACATCGCCCAAAGATCACTTCCTCGACTCCCTGTGTGAAAACTATCCCGGAGCCATCATTTCCATTACATGCCTCAGCATCAAGTTTTAGTTGTATCGATCGGGATACAACTACGAGCGTCCGTTTCCGTGGACCCGACTATTCGAATAGATTAAACTTCCCTGCACGGGTGCACAAATTAACGCAACACATTTGATCAACTCCGATCGAACACACCATCAGGTCATGACCGGCCTTAGTCGATCAACACGCCGTAGTCCTACCAAGGCTCAACAAAGAGGCCAGCATGTGGGTCTACATCCAAAATGCGAAGGGGTCATGGGCCAATCGTCCTTTGAAATCCTGCGCATTGCGAACGCGGCCGATGAGTAGACCTAGCCCCCTAATACAAGTGCAGGCTTAACCAGTCCAACTGGCGCGCGCCACTCAGTCGCTGACGTCAGTGAGCTTTTGAAAGAATCGTATGATGCAGAGTGCCATACTTATTCCCGCGTGGTGGTTAGTGTGAAAAGGCCAGAGGCCAACTCGGATCAAATACCCAAACCATTAGTGTCTTGGTAGTGTGCTGTAACAAACAGAGACACACAATCGCCCCGTCTCGTGGACTTACGACTAGGGCTAAGAATGCCCGGCCATGCCACGTAATTATATCTCGGGTACCCTCCAGGTCAACCTAACTTCACATCACTCGCGGGTACCCCTCGGGGCCGACCCGATATCATCATGGTTCTGTGGTAAGTCAAAGTAACCGTGTGTCCAAAACACCAAGGGGGAAACCCGAGGAATCACCCTCAGTGGATTCCCACTCGATGTAACCGTCAAGGTGGACTTGGAGGAATCACCCTCGATGGTCCACACTTGAGGGGTTCCACGACAGAGTCGTTACAGGGAATGGTGAAGGAGGAATCACCCTCGATGACCACGACCGAGTAGCTACACTACATGGTTAACATTAGAAGTGCTGACGAGGTATCACCCTCGACACTCGATAATAACTCTGCAGAGTCATACAACTAAGGGGGTGGTGTGCGGTGTCGAGGCCTGGACGTCGATCACGTTGATCGAGTCATCGAATGTAAAGCGGGGCAACTGGGACAAGGCGGGGGTCACTAATGGATCTCTAACTAACCTATACTAAACAGTTTAGGATAAGCAGGTAAGGTAAGAAAGCCGGTAACAAAAATAGGCTATGCATCAGAGTAAGATCATATAAAAAGCAGTAGCAGTTCTAACACAAGCATACGAGAGAAGGGAATGGGCGATATCGAAATGATCAATGGGGGGATTTGCTTGCCTAGTAGCTCTGCTGAAAAGGAAGAAGGGTCGTCGGTGGTCGATCACAGGGGCAACATCGGTCTCGGGGTCTACCGAAGAGAAGATGGGAATAAACGGTAAATACAGAGCAAACAGATGCATCACTAGGCTGACATGATGATATACAGAGCTAGGGGGTGTTCTAACGCGGCACTACACGTTGCAGACGGAGAGGGAAAACGTCCGGAGGGGTTTTCTCGGCATTTGGCAATTTTCAGACAAAGGAAAGAGATGGGACAGTTCCATGTTCAGCATGCTAGGGGCATGTGACCAATGAACGGACCACGTATTTGGATTCATTTGATTTTTTTGAGCAACTTTCATATATAAAACTTTTTCATCCGAGTTACGGATTATTTTATAAGATTTTTCCAAAGTTTTAAACATTTTTGGAATTACTTTAATTACTAAAATCAACAAAAAAGGCATACTGACATCAGCATGAGGTCAGCAGTCAAACCCAGCTGGTCCAGGTCAAACTTGACCAATGGGACCCACCTGTCATTCATAGTAGGTTAACAAAATCTAAATTAAACTAAACTGGAGTTAATTAGGGAATGGGTGCCACATGTCACTGACTATTTAGTCTAACTAATTAAGTTATTTTATAAAAACGTATTTAGAGTAATTAACAGAGGGGGGACCCACTTGTCAGGGTCAACCTTGCACAGTCAGGAAAGTTGACCTGGCCAACTGGGCCCGTGGGACCTAGCTGCCAGTGAACCAGACGCGGCCACGTGGCCGCCAGCGCCGGAACAACTCCGGCGAGGCTTTTCGCGGTGGCCGAATGCCGGCAAGCCTCGGATTCACGCTATGGTGGGTCTCCAGACCCGTGGGTAGGCGCGTTCGACGGGGCTCGACGTCGCGCGCACGATGGCGCTACCGGTTGGACTCGGGGATGGCCGGAACATCGCCTACGGCTAGAGTGGCGGGGACCTGAAGCACGGCGAGCTCGTGAGCGATGAATGCGGCGGCAACAGATGGCGCACAACTCCTACAATGACTACTCGAGGCCAGAAGTGCGTTGGGGAGCTCGGTGGACCGGGACGCGCCCTACCGCAACGGTAGCGAGCTCGACAGCGGAGTAGTGGCACGACAATGGCGGCGCGTTGCGCATAGGTGGCTACGGCACGGAAACGAAGCAAGGACACAGAGAGGAAGGTGTGGAGCTCACCGAGTGTCTCACAAAAGGCCTATGGGGGAACGGGAGTACAAAGGCGAGGCAGAATTGACGGTGATCTCCAGCGCATCCGGAGGTGGAAGACGACGATGGAGCAGACGTTGCGTTGATTCCCGGCTCGGTCTAGTGGCACCAGAGGTCATAGTGGCTGGCGGCGGTCCTTCCTGGCACAGTGGTGTGGCTTGGGGACTACGATGGCCAAGGTCAGCATGACGGTGAGGCCATGGACGCGTACGGGAGGAGGGATCTGGCTAGGGGGCGAGGCGAAGAGGACCAGTGAGGGGGCGCGAGGGGAAGTAGGCGATCTAGGGTTGGTAGGGGCATCGTCGGCAACCTTATCCGTGCGGGACAGCAACGGATGGCCGGCACGTGGCCATCCCGGCCATGTGTGGCTGCACGGCGTCCACGACGCCCCTGTGAACAAAGGTGGAGGGAGACAAGGGCGCCTGGTGGGCTGGGCCGCGCTCGGCCTTAGGCCAGAGGCCAGGTAGGCCCTATCTCTTTTCCGATTTTCTGCTTTTCTCTTTTTATTTAAAACATTGACAGCTAGGGAAAGGTTTGGGCTGCCAAAATACTTTGAAAAAATGTGGGACTAGGCCTCTTAAATTCTTTGTAGTATTTGGCACTACCACAAAAAAGTTTGAGGGGCAACTAAACCCATTTGGATTTTGCACAAATAAATAGCATTTTAAAATGCTAAAATGGCACCGTTTTAATTGCTATAGTCCATCTTGGCTTGGAGGTGATGTTGTTTTCCTTAACAATTATTTGTTATGGAATTTGGGCTAAATGATGAATTATTTTGCAGCAACTTTTGTGCAACTTCATATTTCACTTGCAAATTGAATTTGATTCCAGAGTGGGATTTCAAATGATATTTGAATCAAAGGTGATCAATCACTGCTTAGCAAAGTGATTAGCTTAATCATAGAGAGTTACTATAGCATGACACTGTGGGTGTTACAAATCTCCTCCACTACAAGAAATCTCGTCCCGAGATTTTAAGAGGTGGAGTAAGGAAAGAAGAGTTGGTTATGAAATTCCAACGAATCTTCATTTTCGTGTTGCTCTCATCGAAGAGTTTGATCCATAATGTTGATGTCTTCAATTCGCTACATCAGGACATCATGATGAAGTCCTCATCCTTTCTTCAGAAACTCCATCGTACTTACGAATAGGCTCTAAGGGGAAAACTATAAGGACGAATGTCTGAAAGGATTGGCATCAGGTAATTATCTCAAGGAAGGAGATTTTAGAAGCACCAGGAAACAAATCAAGAGTGATGTAAGGAGGTTCAACAAGTTTCAATCAGGTAGGTATCAGGCTGATTCCTATAACATGCGATGAAGGGGTTCAGAGCAATGAGGAATAATGTTGCCTCTGATACCGGAATGAATCATGGTGAGGAAGTTAGCTCGTGAATTACATATGAAGCCAAGTGCAAAGAATGTTCCGAAATCAAGGTTGTACAGGAGAGTCGGGTTTCGATCCCGTGGAACTGTGGGTAATGGGTCCACCTTGTGTGTTCAGAGTAGGAAGAGTGGTGACATCTTGCACGGATATGATAGCAAGGCATGTCATAGGATAGCCTGTCAGTTATGTTGGCATCAATGTTGGTACCAAGGGCGAGGGACAGAGAGAACCATTTTCCTGATCGTTAGAACCAGGCAGACCATTAGGCAATGTTCTCCTCCATTGGTGGTTACCGGAAGGTCATCAACAATAGTAACAAGGTCTTACTGGCTGTGTTGTACACCGAGGTGTTTGCATAAGCAGGAAAATATTACTGCTTAGATCATATAGATCGCAAGGAAGGTTAAACAAAACAATGGAAAGGAAAATGTGAGTATCAGATTAAATAGAACAATGGAAAGGAAAATGTGTTTATACCCAAGTATCAAGAGTATATCTTTCACAAGGAAACGCCGAGCATGATATGCATGATAGTACTCCAAGAATGTAACCACTTAGACAAAGGGGCAAGGAATTTAATGAGGTTTACCCATACAACGGTGTTTGGATAATTGATAAAGAAAAATTAGCATTGTGCTTCCATTGTTCTTGTTGATGTTTGGGTACCACAGTCATGCTTCGACATAGTAGTGACATGGTCACTAGGTAAAGTTCAGACTTTGGATACACAAAGGATCCATCGGAAACAACTTATAAAATAAGTCATACAAATTCAGCATGGAAAAGATGAGGATGTGGCCCACGGGCTCAGCAACAATTCATCGAGGGGGGCAAGGATGGTATTTCTCATCATGAATTCGATTGATAACCTGGAAAAGCTTAGAATGTTCATGATGATCACGACATATTTTTCGAGTGGTTCCACGAAGATGTAATCGATCGGGATGACATCAAGTCAAAGGAATGATGAAGCGAAAGGTTATTGGAACCACGGATACGACACCAAATAGGAAGCAAGCTTCCTATTCAAGGAGAAACAATATGACAAAGAAGATCAACATAAGCTTACTTCATCGTCGAAATTTGTGCTCCGGGAAGAAGAACCATGTAGCTCAGTTAAAATTAGTATGACAGTGATGTAGCCGATCAGGCTAGGAATGACATAATGAAGTATTAAACTTCCCAGCAACAGATTACTAGGAATACTGCATCACAGTGTGGATTTGATTCACTATTAAGTGTTCTTAGTTGATGACAACCCGGAAACCATGGAGTGACTATGACAGGGAAATGTATTACTTCATCAAAAGTTCATAAGATGTAGTGCAATGGCATGATATCCTCGAGATACCAGAGGGTAATACTCGAAGGTAGAGAAGAATCGAGGTTGGGCAAGCGTATTGATCTGCAGAAGGCAAGTACTTTAACTTGCCTAAGAAATGGAATCAAAGGAGAACAATCATGGTCAGAATCGCAGTTGCAAAGGACCAAATCCCAGAAATAAGATGAACTTATACCAAGGAGATAATTAATTTTAAGAGAAGCTTCCATGATAAGATCTACATCATGTCCATGGGCATGAACACAAAGTTCAAGGTCGACACCCACTTGTCCAACGCATAACCTTTCACTCACTTCTCATTTTCGAAGAAGTTGTAAAGTTGAAATTTTATCTAGCATAACAATAGAAGAGTATGACTCATGATAACTCTCAGGTTCACACGGACTAGGTAAGGCATAGGTCCAACCCATAGGGGCATCTTAGGAACATATACCATAAACTTCAAGAGTAAAAGACACAAGTTCAAAGATAGAGCATGGTTGACAAAGCAGAGGATACAATTAACCAAGGGCATTATGTGTCCGAGGAAAGTCTCACAAGTTTATTGAATATGAAGGACGCTATTGGATAATACCCAACAAAGGATCTGGTGGTCCACAAGGGATCTGATGTTAGCATCGGTACCCAACCAGAAGAAGAAAGAATGCAAGGAGATCAGATTATAGAAATTTCAGGATAATTCCAAAGCTTAAATACAAAGGAATTATGATATCCAGATTGGTTTATCAAAATCAAATGCTATGATTAAGTATGAGTAAGTTGAATAGGATTAGATGGGCAATCAATCAGGGTTTGATTTGCCGAGAACCAGTTCATGTCTAGAATGACGCCTGAGTTGGAAGGACAATTTACAAGGAACAACTGATGATTGCGCGCATTCACACACATGTTGAATGAATAGGGTAAGGACGACAATCACAAAGGAATTGAAGGAATATTGCTAGACATATGGACCTTACCATACTGCAAGTAGGTAAGGAAGAACAATAGAAATAGACTACTAAGGACTTTCAGAAGATCAAATGGTATTTCGAAGACTTTTTTGAAACACATGAATCAACTGGGTATGAGCGGATACTCGATAAGTGTGAGAAATTTTTCGTAGGGGTATTCTGGTGGCAAAGAACTGCAAGGCAGTAGGCACATAGTATTGTCGGAGTAATAGAGAGAATTTCGGGGCATCTTGTAATAACAAGATCAACTGGGGATAAAAGTAAGAATGACATGTGTATGTGTTTATCCATAGGGATATTTCGGTGGTAGGGAATTGTAAAAGCAACGGGCACAAAGTCTTGAGAGAACATCGGAGAGTATCTTCGGAATCCTTCAGTGTACCAAGCAATCATCTGGAGTGAGGGGAACTCCGGGAGGAAGTTATGAGAACCTAGATTTAGAGTTACCAAAATCATTTAACCCAATAGAAGAGAGGTCAGAGTCCTGGAGAAGGTTGAGGAGTAGATGATCCTAATACCACCCAATGGCGACATGGGCCCGTAAGCTGCGCAACCATGTTAGTAAAAGTTTTGTAATGACTAGACTCATCTTCAGCCAAGGAGTTGAAAAGGGAGCTACCTACATGCAGTCGGCTCTAATACCAACTTGTGGTGCCCATGATTCAATCATACACTAATCATACACGCAAATGTGTACGATCAAGATCAGGGACTCACGAGAAGATATCACAACACAACTCTAGATATAAAGTGAAATAATAGAAGCTTTATATTAGAAACCAGGGGCCTCGAGGGCTCGAATACATAAGCTCAAATACAAAAGAGTTAGTGGAAGCAACAATATCCGATTACAAAGATAAGTTAAACAAGTTTGCCTTAAGAAGTCTAGCACAAAAGTATCAATGATCGAAAATTCAAAGCCTCTTGCTTGGGAGCCTCCTAACTACTCCTGGTCGATGGTGGCCCCACGTAGTAGTAGCCACGCTCGGTGTAGTAGTAGTCGTTGTCGACGATAGCGTCTAGATCCTGGGCTCCACCATCTGGTTGCAACATCCAAGAAGAATGGAAAAGGGGGAAAAGAGGTTGCAAAGCAACCATGAGTACTCATCCAAAGTACTCGCAAGCAAGGATCTACACTACATATGCATAGGTATCAATGAAATGGATAGTATCTGCGGACTGAACTGCAGAATGCCAGAAGAGAAGGGGAAAGCCTAACATTCGAAAACTAGCATCTTCAAGCATCTTGCGGCATCATAAGAGATAAGAGTGGCATATTATAATATTAGTAAGTATGTTGTAACATCGCCTCCCTGTGAGAAAACATTCCCGAAGCCATCATTTCCATTACATGCCTCAGCATCAAGTTCTAGTTGTATTGATCGGGATACAACTCCGAGCGTCCGTTACCGTGGACCCGATTATTCGAATAGATTAATCTTCCCTGTAGGGGTGCACAAACTTACCCAACACGCTCGATCAACTCCGGCTGGACACACCATCAGGTCATGACCGGCCTCGGCCGATCAACACGCCGTAGTCCTACCTAGGCTGAACAGAGAGGCCAGCATGCCGGTTTACATCCTAAATGTGAAGCGGTCATGGGCCAATCATCCTTTGCAATCCTACGCGTTGTGAACATGGCCATTGAGCAGACCTAGCCCCCTTATAAAAGTGCAAGCTTAACCAGTCCAACCCGGCGCGCGCCACTCAGTCACTGACGTCAGTGAGCTTTCGGAAGAATCATATGACACAGAGTGTCGTACCTATTCCTTCGTGGTGCTTGGTGCGAAAAGGCTAGAGGCCTACTCGGATCAAATATCCAAACCGTTAGTGTCTTGGTAGTGTGTGGTAACGAGAAGAGACTCACGATCATGTGATCCCGTCGCCCCGTCTCGTGGACTTACGACAAGGGCTAAGAATGCTCGGCCGTGCCACGTAATTATCTCTCGGGAACCCTCCAGGTCATCCCAGCTTCACATCACTCGCGAGTACCCCTCGGGCCGACCCGATATCATCATGGTTCTGTGGTAAGTGAAAGTAACCTTGTGTACGAAACATCAAGGTTGAAATCCAAGGAATCACCCTCAATTGATTCGCACTCGATGTAACCGTCAAGGTGGACTTGGAGGGATCACCCTCGATGGTCCACACTTGAGAGGTTTCACGACAGAGTCGTTACCGGGAGTGGTGAAGGAGGAATCACCCTCCATGACCACGGCCGAGTAGCTACACTACAAGGTTTACATTAGAAGTGCTGACGAGGTATCACCCTCTGTACTCGATAATAACTCCACAGAGTCATACAACTAAGGGGGGTGATGTGCGGTGTCGGGGCCTGGACGTCAATCATGTTGATGGAGTCATCGAACATAAAGCAGGGCAACTGGGACGAGGTGGGGGTCACTGATGGATCTCTAACCAACCTATACTAAACAGTTTAGGATAAGTAGGTAAGGTAAGAAAGCAGGTAACAAAAACAGGCTATGCATCAGAGTAGGATCATAAAAAAGGCAGTAGCAGTTCTAACGCAAGCATAAGAGAGAAGGGAATGGGCGATATCGATATGATCAATGGAGGGTTTGCTTGCCTAGAAGCTCTACTGAAAAGGAAGAAGGGTCGTCGGTGGTCGATCACAGGAGCAGCATCGGTCTCGGGGTCTACCGGAGAGAAGAGGGGGAAGAAACAGTAAACACAGAGCAAACAGATGTATCACTAAGCATGACATGATGATATGCAGATCAAGGGGTGTTCTAACGCGGTACTACATGTTGCAGACGGAGAGGGAAAACGTCTAGAGGGGTTTTCCCGGCGTTTGGCAATTTTTGGACAGACAAAAGAGAGGGGACAGTTCCATGTTCAGCATGCTAGGGGCATGTGGTAGATCAACGGACCACGTATTCGGATTCCAAGGATTTTTCTGAGCAACTTTCATATATAGAACTTTTTCATCTGAGTTACGGATTATTTCATAAGATTCTTCCAAGCTTTTAAACATTTCTGGAATTACTTTAATTACTAAAATTGATAGAAAAAGGCATAATGACGTCAGCACGATGTCAGAGTGAGGTCAATAGTCAAACCCAGTTGGTCCAGGTCAAACCTGACCAATGGGACCCACCTGTCATTCATAGTAGGTTAACAGAATCTAAATTAAACTAAACTGGAGTTAATTAGGGACTGGGCGCCACATGTCACTGACTATTTAGTCTAACTAATTAAGTTATTTTATAAAAATGTATTTAGACTAATTAATAGAGGGGGACCACTTGTCAGGGTCAACCATGCATAGTTAGCACAATTGACCCGGTCAACTAGGCCCGTGGGACCTAGCTGCCAGTGACCCAGACGCGGCCACGTGGGTGCCACGTCGGCGCCGGCGCCAGAACAGCTCCAGCGAGGCTTTTCATGGAGGACGAATGCCGGCGAGCCTCAGACACGCACTACGGTGGGTCTCCGGACCCATGGTTAGGCACGTTCGACGCGGCTCGACGTCAAGCACGCGATGGCGCTACCGGTTGGACTCGGGAATGGCCGGAACGTCGCCGGCGGTGAGAGTGGCGGGGACCTTAAGCACGGCGAGCTCGTGAGCGATGAATGCGGTGGCAAAACGGACGGCACACAACTCCCACGACGACAACTCAAGGCCACAAGTGCGTTGGTGAGCTCGGCGGACCGGGGCGGGCCCTGCCGCGACGGTAGCGAGCTCGACAGTGGAGCAATGGCACGGCAATGGAGGTGCGTCACGCATAGATTGCTACGGTGCGGAAACAGAGCAAGGACATGGAGAGGAAGGGGTGGAGCTTAGCGAGCGGCTCATGAAAGGCCTGTGGGGGAACGGGAGCGTAGAGCCGAGGCGGAATCGACGGTGATCTCCGACACGTCCGGAGGTGGAAGACGATGATGGAGCGGACGCTCCGGTGACGCCCGGCTCGGTCTAGTGGCACCGGAGGTCGTAGCGGCTGGCAGCGGTCCTTCCTGGCACGGTGGCGCGGCTTGGGGATGACAGTGGCCGAGGTTAGCTCTGGTGAGGCCATGGACGTGTACTGGAGGAGAGATCTAGCGAAGGGGGCGAGGCGGAGAGGACCAAGGAGGGGGCGCGTAGGGGAAGTAGGCGATCTAGGGTTCGCAGGGGTGTCGTCGTCGACCTTATCCGCGCGGGACAGCAGCGGATGGCCGGCACGTGGCCATCCAGGCCATGTGCGGCTGCACGGCGTCCATGGCACCCCCATGAACAGAGGTGGAGGGAGACAGGGGCGCCTGGTGGGCTGGGCCGCGCTGGGCAGAGGCCAGGTAGGCCCTTTCTCTTTTCTGATTTTCTCTTTTTATTTAAAACAGAGACAACTAGGGAAAGGTTTGGGCTACCAAAAGACTTTGAAAAAATGTGGTACTAGGCCTCTTAAATTCTTTGTAGTATTTGGCACTGCCACAAAAAGTTTGAGGGGCAACTGAACGCATTTGGATTTTGCACAAATAAAATAGTGTTTTAAAATGTTGAAATGGCACTATTTTAATTGCTATAGTACATCTTGGCTTGGAGGTTATGTTGGTTTCCTTAACAATCATTTCTTACGGAATTTGGGCTAAATGACGAACTATTTTGCAGCAACTTTTGTGCAACTTCATATTTCACTTGCAAATTGAATTTTATTCCAAAGTGGGATTTCAAATGATATTTGAATCACAGGTGATCAAACACTGCTAGGAAAAGTGATTTGCTTAATCATAGAGGGTTACTATAGCATGACACTGGGGGTGTTACAAATCTCCTCCACTACAAGAAATCTCCTCCCGAGATTTAAGAGGTGGAGTAAGGAGAGAAGAGTTAGTTATGAAATTCTAACGAATGTTCATTTTCGTGTTGCTCTCATCGAAGAGTTTGATCCTTAACATTGATGTCTTCAATTCGCTGCATCAGGGCATCATGATGGAGTCCTCATCCTTTCTTCAGAAATTCCATCGTACTTACGAATAGGGTATAAGGGGAAAACTATAAGGACAGATGTCTGAAAGGATTGGCATCCGGTAATTATCTCAAGGAAGGAGATTTTAGAAGCACCAGGAAACAAATTGAGAGTGATATAAGGAGGTTCAACAAGTTTCAACCAGGTAGGTATCAAGCTGATGCCTATAACAGGTGACGAAGGGGTTCAGAGCAATGAGGAATGATGTTGCCTCTGATACCGGAATGAATCACGGTGAGGAAGTTAGCTCGTGAATTACATACGAAGCCAACTGCAAGGAATATTTTGGAATCAAGGTTGTACAAGAGAGTCGAGTTTCGATCCTGTGGAACTGTGGGTTATGGGACCACCTTGTGTGTTCAAAGTAGGAAGAGTGGCCACATCTTGCACGGATATGATAGCAAGGCATGTCATAGGATAGCCTATCAGTTATGTTGGCATGAATGTTGGTACCAAGGGCGAGGATGAAGACAACCAGTTTCCTGCTCGTTAGAACGAGGCGGACCATTAGGCAAAGTTCTAGTCCATCGGTGGTTACCGGAAGGTCTTCAACAATAGTAACTTGGTCTTACTGGTAGAGTTGTACACAGAGGTGTTTGCATAAGCAGTAAAATATTACTGCTTAGCTCATATAGATCACAAGGAAGGTCAAACAAAACAATGGAAAGGAAAATGTGAGTATCAGATTAAACAGAACAATGGAAAGGAAAATGTGTTTATACCCAGGTATCAAGAGTATATCTTTCACAAGGAAACGCCGAGCATGATATTACTCCAAGTATGTAACCACTTAGAAAAAGGGGCAAGGAATTTGATGAGGTTTACCCATACAATGGTGTTTGGATAATTGATCAAGAAAATTTAGCATTTGTGCTTCCAATGTTCTTGTTGATGTTTGGGTACCACAATCATGCTTTGAGATAGCATTGACGTGGTCATCAGGTAAAGTTCAGACTTTGGATACACAAAGGATCCATCGGAAACAACTTATAAAATAAGTCATACAAATTCAGCATGGAAAAGATGAGGATGTGGCCCACGGGCTCAACAACAATTCATCGAGGGGGGCAAGGATGGTATTTCTCATCATGAATGCGATTGATAACCTGGAAGAGCTTAGAATGTTGACGATGATCATGACATATTTGTGGAGAGGTTCCATGAATATGTAATCGATCGGCGATGACATCAAGTCAAAGGAATGATGAAGCGAAAGGTTATAGGAACCACAGATACGACACCAACCCGGAATCAAGCTTCCTATTCAAGGCGAAATGATATGACAAAGAAGATCAACGTAATCTTATCTCATCGTCGAAATTTTTGCTCCGGGAAGGAGAACCAGGTAGCTCAGTTAAAATTAGTACGATAGTGATGTGCTGATCAAGCTAGGAATGACGTAATGAAGTATTAAACTTCCCAGCAACAGATTACTAGGAATACTGAATCACAGTGTGGATTTGATTCACTATTCGGTGTTCTTAGTTGATGACAATCCACAACCTGTGGAGTGACTACGACAGGGAAATGTATTACTTCATCAAAAGTTCATAAGATGTAGTGCAATGGCATGATATCCTCGAGATACCAGAGGGCAATACTCGAAGGTAGAGGAGAATCGAGGTTGGGTAGGCATATTGATGTGCAGAAGACAAGTACTTTAACTCGTTTGAGAAATGGAATCAAAGGAGAACACTCATGGTTGGAACCACGGTTGCAAAGGACCAAATCCTAGAAATAAGATGAACTTATACCAAGGAGATAATTAATTCTAAGAGAGGCTTCCATGATAAGATCTACATCATGTCCATGGGCATGAACACAAAGTTCAAGGTCGATTCCCACTTCACCAACGCTTAACCTTTAACTCACATCTCGTTTTCGAAGAAGTTGTAAAGTTGAAATTTTATTTGGCGTAACAATAGAAGAGTATGACTCATGATAACTCTCGGGTTCACACGAACTAGGGAAGGCATAGGTCCAACCCATAGGGACATCTTAGGAACATATATACCATAAACTTCAAGAGTAAAAGACACAACTTCGAAGATAGTGCATGGTTGACAAAGCAGATGATACAATTAACCAAAGGCAGTATATGTCCGAGGAAAGCCTCACAAGGTTATTGAATATGAAGGACGCTATCGGATAAAACCCAACAAAGGATCTGGTGGTGGTACCCAACCATAAGAAGAAAGAATGCAAGGAGATCAGATTATAGAAATTTCGGGATAATTCCAAAGCTTAAACACACATGAATTACGATATCCAGATCGGTGTATCAAAATCAGATGCTTTGATTAAGTATGAGTAAGTTCAATAGGATTAGATGGGCAATCAATCAAGGTTTGATTTGCCGAGAACCATCTCATGTCTAGAATCACGTTTGAGTTGGAATGACAGTTTACAAGGAACAACTGATGATTGTGTGCATTCACACACATGTTGAATGAATAGGGTAAGGATGACAATCGCAAAGGATTTTAAGGAATATTGCTAGACATATGGACTTAACCATAATGCAAGCAGGTAAGGAAGAACAAGAGAAATAGGTTTCTAAGGACTTTCGGAAGATCGAATGGTATTTCGAAGACTTTTGTGAAATACATTAATCAACTGGGGATGAGCCGATACTCGATAAGTGCGAGAAATTATCCGTAGGGGTATTCGGGTGGCAAAGAACTGCAAGGCATTAGGCACATAGTATTGTCAGAGTAATAGAGAGAATTTCGGGGCATCTTGTAATAACAAGATCAATTGGGGATAAAAGTAAGAACGCAAGGTGTATGTATTTGTCCATAGGGATATTTCGGTGGTAGGGAATTGCAAAAGCAACGGGAACAAAGTCTTGAGAGAACATTATAGAGTATCTTCGGAATCTTTCGGTGTACCAAGCAATCATCTAGAGTGAGGGGAACTCTAGGAGGAAGTTATGAGAACCTAGAGTTAGAGTTACCAAAATCATTTAACCCCAATAGAAGAGAGATCAGAGACCTGGAGTAAAGGTTGAGGAGTAAATGATCCTAATACCACCTGATGGCGACATGGGCCCGTAAGCCGCACAACCATGTTAGTAAAAGTTTTGTAATGACTAGACTCAACTTTGGCCAAAAAGTTGGAAAGGGGGCTACCTACAGGCAGTTGGCTCTGTTACCAACTTGTGACGCCCCCGATTCAATCGTACACTAATCATACATGCAAATGCGTATGATCAAGATCAGTGACTCACGCGAAGATATCACAACACAACTCTAGACACAAAGTGAAATAATACAAGCTTTATATTACGAGCCAGGAGCCTTGAGGGCTCAAATACATAAGTTGGAATACAAACGAGTCAGCGGAAGCAACAATATCTGAGCACCCCCATGAAAAGAGGTGAAGGGAGACAAGGGCGCCTGGTGGGCTGGGTCATACTGGGCCTTAGGCCAGAGGCCAGGTAGGCCCTTTCTCTTTTCTGATTTTCTGCTTTTTTCTTTTTATTTAAAACAGAGACAGCTAGGGAAAGGTTTGGGCTACCAAAAGACTTTGGAAAAATGTGGGACTAGGCCTCTTAAATTCTTTGTAGTATTTGGCACCGCCACAAAAAGTTTCGTGGCATTTGGACTTTGTTTGCTAATGATATTCTACGAAGTAAAAAACAAGCACAAAACAGCAACTTTCACTGGGCACTATGTCATGCACTATGTCCTTTTGTGCAAGGACGAGGCACCAAAAGCTAACACCTATCACAATCTTACTTTAGTGTTGTCTTCTCTATTGCGGGAATTCCAAGATGTTTTCCCCGACGAGCTACCTCTGGGTCTACCTCCTCTACGAGGCATCGAGAACCGAATCAACCTCATCCCCGGAGCTCCACTTCCAAACAAGGCTCCATACCGCGTCAACCCTGAGGAAACCAAGGAGATCCAATGGCAAGTACAACAACTCATCAACAATAGCCATGTTCGAGAAAGTTTGAGCCCTTGTGTCGTCCTGGTTATCCTTGTTCCCAAGAAAGATGGTACATTTCGCATGTGTTCCGATTTCTGTCCTATCAATGTTATTACCGTGTGTTATCGTTACCCCATACCACACCTACATGATATGCTTGATGAGCTTAGCGGATCCACAATTTTCTCTAAGATTGATCTTAAGAGTGGCTACTATCAAATACGCATCCAAGAAGGTGATGAATGGAAAACCGCATTTAAGACCAAATTTGGCTTATATGAATGGCTTGTTATGCCAATGGGTTTATTCGAAGCACCCGGTACTTTCATGCGACTCATGCATTTTGTTTTTCGACCTTATATTGGAGTATTTGTTGTGGTCTACTTTGATGATATTCTTGTGTTTAGCAAATCTCTCAAAGATCATGTCACCCACCTTAAGTCTGTGCTACAAACTCTTAGAAAAGAGCACCTTTTTGCTAAGATGGACAAATGCCTTTTCGGGGTTGACAAGCTTGTTTTCTTCGGTTTCATTGTGTCTTCTAAGGGTGTTCATGTTGATGAATCTAAGATCAATGCTATTAATAATTGGCCTCAACTAACCAACTTGCAACAAGTGCGTAGCTTCCTTGGTTTAGCTGGTTTCTACCGTAGATTTGTGAAGGACTTTAGCACCATTGCTTCACCTTTGCATGCTTTGAGAAAGAAGAATGCACCTTTTGTTTGGGGACCATCCCAAGATACCGCATTCAATGAGCTTAAGAATTTGCTTACTCATGCTCCCGTGCTTGCCTTACCCAACTTCGACAAACCCTTTGAGATTCATTGTGATGCTAGTGGTAATGGCAAAGGAGGTGTGTTAACGCAAGAGAAGCGCCCCATAGCTTACTTTAGTGAAAAACTTTCCAGAGCGCAACTCAATTACCCCATCTATGACAAAGAGCTATATGCTTTAGTGCGAGTTTTGCATGAATGGGAACATTATCTTCGCCCTCATGAATTTGTCATCCATACCGACCATGAAACGCTTAAATACCTTAAGGGTCAATCTAAGTTGAACAAGCGTCATGCTAAGTGGAGCGAATTCATTGAGTCATTTCCTTATATCATCAAGTACATTAAAGGTAAGGAAAATGTTGTGGCGGACGCTCTTTCCCGCATATGCATGCTTGTTACTCAACTTGAATTGGGTGTCACTGGCTTTGAGCACGTAAAAGACTTGTATGTGCATGCTCCTAATTTTGCTATTCCTTATGCCAAATGTTTGACGCATACATCTTGGGAACGCTATTACATCAAAGATGGTTATCTTATGAGAGCTAACAAACTATGCATCCCCGAGTCTTCTCTTCGTTTGTTGCTTTTGCAAGAATCTCATGGAGGAGGACTAATGGGACACTTTGGACGCGACAAGACATTTGCTACGCTCTCCAAGAACTAATTTTGGCCCAAGATGTTCCGTGACATCAACCGCTTGACCAACCGATGCTCACCATGTCGCAAAGCTAAGTCTAAAGCTCAATCCCATGGTCTCTATGTGCCTCTTCCAATTCCATATCAACCATAGGAAGATATTAGCATGGATTTTGTGCTTGGTTTGCCTAGAACTAGAAATGGAAAGGATTCCGTGTTTGTTGTTGTGGACTGATTCTCTAAGATGGCTCATTTCATTGATAGACGATTCTTCACATGTTGCCAATCTCTTTTGTAGGGAAATATTGCGCCTCCATGGATTACCAAAGACGATAGTGTTGGACCATGACGTCAAGTTCCTAAGCAACTTTTGGAAACCCTTATGCGCCAAGCTCGGAATCAAGCTTCTATTCTCCATGGCATACCATCCACAAACCGACGGCCAAACGAAGGTGACCAACCGCACACTCTCCGCTCTACTTCGCGTGCTAATCAAGAAGAACATCAAGGAGTGGGAGGAGTGTCAGCCGATCGCGAAGTACGCCTACAACCGAGCAAGACACTCGACTACCGGCAAGTCCCCCTTCGAGGTCGTCTACGGTTTCAACCCATTGTCCCCATTGGACATTCTTCCTCTACAACTACAAGAGTGCATCAATATAGATGTGAGTGCCCGAGTGAACTATCTCAAGAAGATACATGAAGACACAAGGCACACCATCGAGCACCAAGTACAATGACTCGCGACCAAGCTCAACGTCAACAAGCATCCCATGATATTCAACATTGGAGATCTTGTGTGGCTATACCTTCGCAAGGACCACTTACCCAATGAACGCAAGTCCAAACTTCTACCATGAGTGGATGGACCCTTCAAGGTGCTTGCACGCTACAACAACAATGCTTACAAGATCGACCTCCCGCACGACAAGTACAACGTGAGCGACGTCTTCAATGTCAAGGATCTCTCGCCCTACCATGGTGATGAAGATTTAGATCCGAGGTCGGATCTTTCCCAAGGGAGGGGAGATGATGCGGAGCATCCCAAGGTCATCCCCATGGACCTACCTACGCCTCCCACGACAACACTTGGATCAATGACAAGAGCACGAGCAAGGGCTATCGAAGATAAGGTGAACTCGCTCCTTTCCGAACTACCACTTTCTATGCATGAGACATGGCTGCTACCTCAAGCGGAAACACTATGTGTGATCAGGTACTTGGAGGAGATCCATGGAGCAAATACATCCAATGGACAAGACGGCGAGGACATCGAGTGCCAAGGACGAGAAGAAGGGATGCCACGAAAGCTACAACCATCGGACGACCGGTCAGGATCGGACGTCCAGCACCTGAAGCCCCAGCCAGGCTACAGCGAGCGGACGACCGACCGGGACCGGACGACCGGCATCTCCGCACCCAAACCAAATGAGCAGGCGTCTGACGCCACCGGACGACCGGCCACTTCCAGAAATCTGGTACCTCAGCCACCGGACGTTCGGCCGCCCATGATGTAACACCCACGATGCAGCTATATCTCCCACGTGTTGAGGCACGACTTAGAGGCATAATCGCACGGTGGATTTGTTGCAAGAGGGGTAATCTTCACACAATCCCATGTACTGAATAAGAAAGGGATAAAGAGTTGGCTTACAATCGCCACTTCACACAAATAACAAGTTAAACATACATCATCTAGAGTACAATCAAGGTCCGACTATGGAACCAAAATAAAAGAAGACAACCCCAAATGCTAGATCCCCGATCGTCCCAACAGGGCACCACTACTGATAAACCAGAAAAGAGACAAAACAACGATCAAGATCTTCATCGAGCTCCCACTTGAGCTCGGTTACGTCACCTGCACTGCTATCATCAGCACCTGCAACTGTTTTGGATGTATCTGTGAGCCACGGGGACTCAGCAATCTCACACCCGCGAGATCAAAACTATTTAAGCTTATGGGTAGGGTAAGGTAATGAGGTGGAGCTGCAACAAGCGCTAAGGAATTATGGTGGCTAACATACACAAAAAGAGTAAGATGAGAAGCTACACAATGGTTGTGAAACTAAAGTGATCAAGAAGTGATCCTGACACTACTTACGTTCAAGCATAACACAAGACCGTGTTCACTTCCCGGACTCCGCCAAAAAGAGACCATCGCGGCTACACACGTGGTTGATTCATTTTAATTAAGTCAAGTGTCAAGTTCTCTATAACCGGATATTAACAAATTGCCATCTGCCACATAACCGCGGGCACGACTCTCGAAAGTTTATACCCTGCAGGGGTGTCCCAACTTAGACCATCACAAGCTCTCATGATCAATGAAGGATATTCCTTCTCCCGGAACAACCCGATCAGACTCGAAATCTCGGTTGCATGACATTTTGACAATGGTAAAACAAGACCAGCAAGACCGCCCGAATGTGCCGACAAATCCCGATAGGAGCTGCACATATCTCATTCTCAGGGCACACCGGATGAACACTACGTACGACAACCGAAGATACCCCAAGTTGCCTAGGGCGGCACCGCAAGTGGCTCTGTTTTGGACCAACACTCAGAGGAGCACTGGCCCAGGGGGTTAAAATAAAGATGACCCTCGAGAGTGCGACTCCCAAGGGAAAAGTAATAGGTGGTGGTGGCAATTTTTAAAACCAAGGTTGGGCCTTGCTGGAGGAGTTTTATTCAAACCGAACTGTCAAGGCGGTCCCATAACCCCAACCGTGTAAGGAACGCAAAATCAAGGAACATAACACCGGTATGACGGAAACTAGGGCGGCAAGAGTGGAAAAAAACACCAGTCATAAGGCCAAGCCTTCCACCCTTTACAAAGTATATATATGCATTAATTAAAATAAGAGATATTATGATATCCCAACCTATCCATGTTCCAACATGGAACAACCTGCAAGACACCTGAACTAGCAACACTATAAGAGGGGCTGAGCAAAAGCGGTAACTTAGCCAAACAATGGTTTGCTAGGAAAGTGGGTTAGAGGCTTGACATGGCAATATGGGAGGAATTATATAACAAGTGGTAGGTAGCGCGACATAGCGATAGAACAAACAACTAGCAAGCAAAGATAGAAGTGATATCAAGGGTATGGTCATCTTGCCTGAAATCCTGCAAGGAAGAAGAATGAGTCCATGAAAAAGACAAACGGATGTAGTCAAATGGATCCTCACAAGCGTGACATTGCCGGAACTAACTAGAAGAGGCAACACCGGAAAGGAGCAAACAACATGGTAAACCAACAAGCATGAACATGGCATGATGCACAATCAAGTATGATACATGTCCAGTTTAAAGAGGCATGACATGGCAAAGTGCAACAAACAATACTACAAATTAAGTGGAGCTCAATATGCAATGAGTTGCATATTGACGAAACACCACATTCCATTATTTAGTTTCACTCCCGTTTATGCTACCCAACAATATTAAATGTTATTAAACATGGAAAGGGGTGAAGCATATGAAAACTACCTATCTAGACAAGTTTAAATAAGGCCGAAACAACAAACAACAATTCCGGAAAAGCCCCATGCGCATATTTTGAATTTGGTACTGTTCTGCCCTAAACCATATTTTAGAGTTGTTAAATATGCAAGATGAGTGCACCATGTTAAACTAGGTATTTTTCTACCCCATTGACATATAAAGTTTATTAAATTCTGAGCTACGATAATTTAGTTATGAATTAAATCATTTTAACAAGTAATTTATGTAAATTTAAATAAACATCAAGTTTAAATGTTTTTAACATGGATGAAAGTTGGATATTATGAAACTAGATGGAATTCTAGGCATTTTACATATATGAAGTTTTTACATGTGATGCACGGTTTGTGAGATATGGTATGCATGAACATGGAGGGGTCTTCTTCAAATATGTCATACTCCTGGATAATAGCTAAATTGTTTCGCGAGAAAAAAACACGATTCAAGCCGAATCTGCTGGCCCAACAGAGAGAAGGGGGCTATGGGGACTGCTCACATTGGGCCTTGAGGCATGTGCGTGGCTAGGGCGAAGAGGAGCCGTGCCTTGGCCTGATCTGGAGGCGAGCTGCCTAGGCATGGTCAAAGCAAGGCGAGGCGAGGCGAACGAGCTACTGCTTGTTACTAAAGAACAGCGGCAGCAACAGGTTCAGGCGACGGATGGCGGGAAAGGTTGCCGGTGACTTGGGACTTGGGCGTGACGCTGGAGAGGAGGCAGGCTACGGACGCGGCAGGAGGTGGGGCCCACAGGATGACATGGCGTAGATGCGGTCAACGCAGGTGGATGATGCGGCTGGCCGAGGAGGAGTTCGTCCCCTCGCCCGATGTAGGAGGCAGCAGGCGCGAAGCAGGGGAGCAACAGAGGGACTTGGCGCGGGGTCTTGGGGCTTCGGCGAGCTGAGAAGTCTGGCAACGACGGGGATGGTCGGGACCCGACGGATTCGTGGTGGTGCTCCATGAGGAAGCCCATGGCAGTGGATGCGGTTGATTTGCGGTGAGGCTTGCAAGACGAGGGAGGCAGGGGCACGCGTGTGTGCGAAGCAGAAGAAAGGATGGACGTCGGCAGTCGGACGGAACCCGAGGCGTCATATCACCGCGGAGACGAGGTGGCCAGAGTTGGAGCTCCGTGGTGGCAGTGGTTCTGCAGAAACGGCGGCGTCGCAACACAAATCAAAGAGAGATGAGATGAGGGGACCGGAGGAAGGAGAGAAAGGGAACCAGGGCGGCGCTCAACTGAGACGGTGATGGTGGATATGCTTGGGACCCTCCTAGTCCAGATCGAGCGAGGCAGGAGGGCTCGGGCTGCAGCCAGGGCGCAGGAAGCTCCTGTACAGATAAGACAGGGAGAGAGATGGTGTGAGCGAGAGAGAGACAGGGGAAAAGGAGGATGGAAAGGAAAATAGAGGAGAGGGACGCGACGGTCCTGCTGGTTGCCGGCAAGGAGCGGCTCGGGAGGCCTTGGGCAGGAGGAGCGGGGCTGGCTGCTCTGGTTGGTGGGATGGATCGATGGCGAGAAGTGGCTGGCGCTGGTTGGCTCCGGTTGAATCGGGAGGAAATCCCAAGGAGGAAGGAGGTTGGTCGGGTGGCTCGAATGGATTGGGCAAGATCCCGAGGATGGAGGAGGCAGTGGGCGGCGGCGGCGGGGAGGATTTGATGGATTGGACTGCTAGGTCTAGGTTAGACTGTTTATATAGCAAGTGGGTTTTGGTTAGGGGTTAATCGGATGGTCAATAGAAATAGGCCAGGGGTTCCAAAAGACAAACCGAAGATATTTTAGGGGTGTTTGGAGATGATCCAAATCCAACAGTGATGATTGAGCGGGTCGGGTTCGGGGAAGTATCGAACACGCGCGAGGGGTCTGTGCATTGAGCAAAGAGATTAAGTGGCAAGACAAAAGGGACTCGAAAAAAACCTGGTTGGTGTCGTAACGGTCAACGAGGCAAGGGGAAACGCGGCAACTACAAGTAGATGCAACTTTTGAAAACATGTGGATGCAATGCTCGTGATGCGATGATGAATGCAACAAACAAATAAAACACAACTGACACGCAAAACATGGAAGGCATCTGGAGCGTCGGTCTTGGGGCGTCACAACTCTCCTCCACTTACAAGAGATCTCATCCTGAGATCTAGGGATAGCACCGGAGAGAAGCAAAAGAGGAAGAGGTAAAACAAAGTTGCTTCTTGGATGAACGAGTGAAACCACGAACCTTGCGAGGTTGAACAAATTGAAAGAAAGAATACAACGAAGATGAACAAAGTTGAAAACACTCCATTAGAAAAGAGGAACAAGGAACCTTACTAGAACCTTGTAGGTTGAAAGACATAAGAAAAGGGTTGCAATGGACAAGAAGTACATGCAAGCACTCCGGTTAAAACGATATGTACAAGGAACGATAAAGACCAATTATGACAATGCTCCGGTTAAAACAAGATAGAGAAGGAATAAGAATGATATAATTTGGACAACACTCCGACTGTAATTGGAAGGAATTAAACATGAACTTGACAAGATGAGAGGATTCTTGATGAAATAAACAACACACTCCCTCCGAAACTATTGAAAGAATGGCACAATGGGTAAGAAAGATTTCAAACAGCACTCCGGTTGAGAAGGAAGGCAAAACTTGATAGAATGGGAAGAACTTGAAAAGAGGGCATGACACTCCGGTTGGAAATGGATAAGCATGAAAAAAACATGGTCCTCACAATCCGAGATGATGAGTGAAGAGAGCAACATCACAATGCCTCCGGAAGGAAGAATAGAAGATATATCATTGGAATCACAGAATGGAGAAGAAAAGGTCAGCTTCTGCCACCAGTGAACTAGGAAAACACCCTCCCAAGAAGGTTAAAACAGAGTTGTTGGAAAAACCAATAACGAAACGAATAAGCTTGTAGTGGGCTTATGGAAAACATCTCAAAAATGAGATGAAAAATTCTGCCACCGAAAACAATGATTGATCAGGAACAAAGAAGAGATGAAAAACTTCTTCACCGAGATAGGAAGGAGAAGATTGGATCATTGATAAGCACCACAATTGCCACCATCCTTAGGGTAGGATTTAGGTGAAATATAACCCAAGATAACTCCAATGAAGAGGTTGACGGGTTGCAAAGCATCTCCTGAACGAAGAGAAAATGATGGGTTTAAAATATCTCATTCTTAACAACTTGCGAATCATGAAACACGAAAGAAATTGTCAAGAATGGCATAACACCACCTCAAAAGATAAGGTAGAAAGAATTGCATTACGGAATGCAAGATGAAGAATACTTGAACTCCTCAAAACAAAACATGTGTTGATCACCATGTTTATTTTTGAGCATAGCTTGGCGGATCAAAACTTCGAGAGAAATCTTGAAGAACAATTGAAGAATGAAAAGAATCCTTGACGAACCACCATGTAGAACCTCCATGAAGAACTCTGGTAATAAAAGGATGATAAAAAGAAAGAGAAGTTGAGAACATAAGGTGAAGCCTTGCGATGATTTAGATGGAGCTTCGCGACGAGATAATGCGGAAAACTTGGAACTCCAGAAAAGAAAAGATGAAGCATCTCGAACCGCGAAATGTGACATGATGAACACTCTGGAAAGAAGAAACTACATCACTTGGATGAAACAATAATAAGAATTATGTTATGTGTATCCTTCATCAATTTAGATTGATGACAAGCAACGGATTTGGCATACTACTTATTCTCGTAGAAAGGATTAAGAGAGATATAGCATAAACTTGGTAAGGTCTTCAACGAACCACCGGTAGGACTTGAAAGAACAAATGGATTGATATGATAACAAGAGGAAAGGAATCTTGAACAAACCACCATAAGAACTGAAAATGAAAAAAGCATGAATCACCAGGAAGAATTGTAAATTGAACAAAGATACTTGAGAGTTTTTAGATACAAGTGAACGAAGAGATCATGAGCTAATTAGAGAATACTTGAACGATGCACCGGAAGAATACAAGAACGAGAGCTGAAAGCTGAGAATGAATAAATCTTCTGAAATGATGGCCTTCGAAGAATCAAACTGAAAAGACTCTTGAATTTCTCCGGATGGGTGAAAAGAATTCTCACAATCGAAAACAATTATGAGAGGATGGCATCAAGATAGAACCATGAATCTCCAACAGAGCAGATATGATTGAAGAGAAACTCTTCTTTGGTCTTCAAATCCAAGAATGACGACGAGAAACACCATCAAGAATTGTTGAAGCACTCCGGAATGAAGAATAGAAAGGTTGAGCGAAAGATGAAAACAATTTTAACCAATCTTGGAGAAGGCATATGACTGATGGAATCCATTCTTACATCACACTTTAACAGAATTAGAGAAAGGTATCTCGTGAAAATTAGAAGAGCCAGGTAAGATCCTGGGAAAAGACCTGTGGGTTGGGGCCCACTCAAAAGAAACACCATTGAAAAGATTGCTTGAAAAGAGAGATTGCCCTGGTTGAATTAACTGGCTTGAATGAGATAACAATCTCAAAATAGGTTGAACGGATTAAGAATTGAATCATGAATCTTCCGGGATATCTTCTGCACTCCAGAACAAATGAATAGCTTGAGGTGAATAATTAATTAGTGCACCAGAATGAGAAAGAATTTCAAATAAGGAAAGAGATATGATCAATACCGAAAGCTTGTATTGAATCCACCGGAAAAGAAAAAGAATGATGAACTTGAAGCTCTGTTAGAATCTTCCTGAGAATCACTGAATAAGAACATTGACGGAAAAGAAAAGAGAGACTTCCCTTCAATAAAAAGGATACTTGATTAAGAAATCTGAGTCCATGAAGAAACAAGGTGGGAGGGCGAAAAAAAACAGAGACAACTTGGGACGGATGAAACAAACACCGTTGAGAAAACTAAGATTTGATCTTGCAAATGGGAAAAATGATAGGATCATCTTGAAGAGAATCACACTAGTTGGAAAGAATTTACATGAAAATCTCGATGATCAAAAAGGATTAGCACTCCCATAGAAATATGAGAACAACGTTTAGAAAAGGGATGGAATCAACACTTGACATCGAAGCAACTTGAATACCACAAATAAAAGAAAACAAAGGATTGACTTGCAGCATAAGCCGGAAACAAACATATGATAGATCCCATATCGTATCATGTGTCTGTTGAAAAGAATTCCTATGTGATACTTGAATTCCCACCGAAAAACTCCTGAAACTTTCTGGTTATGCAATCTGGTATTGGGGATATAGGGGAAGCATAATATCTCACCCAAACTAACAATCCCTACATCCAACTGTATCCATCCGTCAACACATAACCAAGAAAACTCCGGAAATCATGTACCTCAACCTTCGAAAAGCATCTGTTATACGAGCTATGGCAATACTCCCGAACTCCCGCACCAGTACTGGGTGGCATCAAGGTTATCTCACCACTAACTGTACAAATGAGATTTCCGATGTCGGCGAACTCAGGTATTCCAGAACAGCAATGATAAAATTATGGCGACAACACCTCAGAGCTCAACTCCCTGGGACACAACCACAACCCCTAAATGTCAGGAGGCACCAAGAACAATGTTCTCGTCACAAGAATATAGGAACAATTCCAAGATATCCACGTGTTCCTAAAAAAATTCGTGAAATTTGAGGAGAGGAAAGACAAAACTTCTACGTCAGGAGGCCTCACCAGAGGGGCGAAGGGACCGAGGAGTAAAAAGAATCCTACTCTCCGATATATATAATCCTAAGACTAAAAACAGTTTATTCTAGACTCAACAACGTCAGCGATTCGATCAAGCAGGGGGCTCCTAAGTCGGGGATGGCTCTGATTACCAACTTGTAACACCCACGATGCGGCTATATCTCCCACGTGTTGAGGCACGACTTAGAGGCATAACCGCATGGTGGTTTTGTTGCAAGAGGGGTAATCTTCACACAATCCCATGTACTGAATAAGAAAGGGATAAAGAGTTGGCTTACAATCGCAACTTCACACAAATAACAAGTTAAACATACATCATCTAGAGTACAATAAAGATCCGACTACAGAACCAAAATAAAAGAAGACAACCCCAAATGCTAGACCCCCGATCGTCTCAACTGGGCACCACTACTGATCAACTAGAAAAGAGATAAAACAATTATCAAGATCTTCATTGAGCTCCCACTTGAGCTCGGTTCCATCACCTGCACTGGTATCATCGGCACCTGTAACTGTTTTGGAAGTATCCGTGAGCCACGGGGACTCAGCAATCTCACACGCGCGAGATCAAGCCTATTTAAGCTTATGGGTAGGGTAAGGTAATGAGGTGGAGCTGCAACAAGCGCTAAGCAAGTATGGTGGATAACATACACAAAAAGAGTAAGATGAGAAGCTACGCAACGGTCATGAAACTAGAGTGATGAAGAAGTGATCCTGAAACTACTTACGTTCAAGCATAACACAATACCGTGTTTAGTTCCCGGACTCCGCCGAAAAGAGACCATCACGGCTACACACGTGGTTGATTCATTTTAATTAAGTCAAGTGTCAAGTTCTCTATAATCGGATATTAACAAATTCCCATCTGCCACATAATCGCGGGCATGACTCTCGAAAGTTTATACCCTATAGGGGTGTCCCAACTTAGCCCATCACAAGCTCTCACGATCAACGAAGGATATTCCTTCTCCCAGAACAACCTGATCAGACTCAGAATCCCGGTTACAAGACATTTCGAGAATGGTAAAACAAGACCAGCAAGACCACCCGAATGTGCCGACAAATCCTGATAGGAGTTGCACATATCTCGTTCTCATGGCACACCGGATGAACACTACGTACGGCAACCGAAGATACCCCAAGTTGCCTAGGGGCGGCACCGCAAGTGGCTCTGTTTTGGACCAACACTTAGAAGAGTACTGGCCGGGGGGGTTAAAATAAAGATGACCCTCGAGAGTGCGACTCCCAAGGGAAAAGTAATAGGTGGTGGTGGCAAATGTTAAAACCAAGGTTTGGCCTTGCTGGACAAGTTTTATTCAAAGCGAACTGTCAAGGGGGTCCCATAACCCCAACTACGTAAGGAACGCAAAATCAAGGAACATAACACCGGTATGACGGAAATTAGGGCGGCAAGAGTGGAACAAAACACCAGGCATAAGGCCAAGCCTTCCACCCTTTACCAAGTATATAGATGCATTAATTAAAATAAGAGATATTATGATATCCCAACCTATCCATGTTCCAACATGGAACAACCTGCAAGACACCTGCAACTAGCAACGCTATAAGAGGGGCTGAGCAAAAGCGGTAACTTAGCCAAACAACGGTTTGCTAGGAAGGTGGGTTAGAGGCTTGACATGGCAATATGGAAGGCATTATATAACAAGTGGTAGGTAGCGCGACATAGCAATAGAAGGAACAAATAGCAAGCAAATATAGAAGTGATATGGAGGGTATGGTCATCTTGCATGAAATCCAGCAAGGAAGAAGAACGAGTCCATGAAGAAGACAAACGGACGTAGTCGAATGGATCCTCACAAGCGCGACGTTACCGGAACTAACAAGAAGAAGCAACACTGGAAAGGAGCAAACAACATGGTAAACCAACAAACATGAACATGGCATGATGCACAATCTAGTATGATGCATGTCCGGTTTAAAGAGGCATGGCATGGCAAAGTGCAACAAACAATACTACAAATTAAGTGGAGCTCAAGATGCAACGAGTTGCATATTGACGAAACACCACATTCCATTATTTAGTTCACTCCCTTTTATGCTACCCAACAATATTAAATGTTATTAAACATGGCAAGGGGTAAGCATATGAAAACTACCTATCTAGACAAGTTTAAATGAGGCCAGAACAACAAACAACAACTCTGGAAAATCCCCATGTGCATATTTTGAATTTGGTACTGTTCTGCCCTAAACCATATTTTCAGAGTTGTTAAACATGCAAGATGAGTGCACCATGTTAAACTAGGCATTTTTCTACCCCATTTACATATAAAGTTTATTAAATTCTGAGCTATAGTTATTTAGTTATGAATTAAATCATTTTAAGAAGTCATTTATGCAAATTTAAATAAACAACAAGTTTAAATGTTTTTAACATGGATGAAAGTTGGATATTATGAAACTAGATGAAATTCTAGGCATTTTACATATATGAAGTTTTTACATGTGATGCACGGTTTGTGAGATATGATATGCATGAACATGGAGGGGTCTTCTGCAAATCTGTCAAACTCCTGGATAATAGCTAAATTGTTCCGCGAGAAAAAAAACACGATTCGGGCCAAATCTGCTGGCCCAACAGAGAGAAGGGGGCTATGGGGACTGCTCACATTGGGCCTTGAGGCCTGTGTGTGGCTAGGGCGAAGAGGAGCTGGGCCATGGCCAGATCTGGAGGTGAGCTGGCCCAGGCGTGGTCAAAGCGAGGCGAGGCGAACGAGTTGCTGCTCGTTACTAAAGAACAACGGCAGCAACGAGTTCAGGCGACGGACGGCTTGAATGGCTGCCAGCGACGTGGGACTTGGGCGCGACGCTAGAGAGGAGGCAGGCTGTGGATGGGCAGGAGGTGGGGCCCATAGGCTGACATGGCGCACACACGGTCAACGCAGGCGATCGACGCAGCTGGCCGAGGAGGAGTTCGTCCCCTCGCCCGATGTAGGAGGCAGCAGGCGCGAAGCAGGGGCACAGCAGAGGGACTTGGCGCGGGGTCTTGGGGCTCCGGCGAGCTGAGAAGTCCGGCAACGATGGGGATGGTCGGGACCCGACGGATTCATGGAGGTGCGGTGGTGGTGCTCCATGAGGAAGCCCATGGCGGCGGACGCGATTGATTCGCGACGAGGCTTGCAAGACGAGGGAGGCAGGGGCACGCGTGTGTGCAAAGCAGAAGCGAGGACGGGACGCCAGCGGTTAGACGGAACCCCATGCGTCAGATCACCATGGGGATGAGGTGGCCGGAGTTGGAGCTCCGTGGCGGCAGTGGCTCTGCAGAAACGACGGCGTCGCAACACAAATCAGAGAGAGGGATGAGATGAGGGGACCAGAGGAAGGAGAGAAAGGGAACCAGGCGGCGCTCAACTGAGACAACGACAATGGAGATGCTCGGGACCCTCCTGGTCCAGATCGAGCGAGGAAGGAGGACTCGGGCTACAGCCATGGCGCGGGAAGCTCCTGTACAGACAAGACAGGGAGGCGCAGAGGCACGACCCATTTACTCGGGTGGACTCGGGTCGTGGCCTTCAAGGCAGCCGCGCCCCACGATCACGGGGTGGGGAGCGGCCGCTTCGCTTGTCCCTTCAATGCTGCTCGCTCGCCATGTGTCCCTCATGCAGGTGGCAGGAGGTGAAGGCGGGAAACCGGGCCGTCGCTGATTGGGGCAGCGGGCCGGTTTTGATTCCCTGAGCCCCCGATGACCGGATTGGTTGAGTGGGGCGGCCGAGCCCCGACTCTGCCCCTTTATAAGGAGGGGAGGGGGCGGAATTCCACATTCTTCCATCATCCGTCTCCTTCCACCTCTGCTTCTTCCTTCCATCCGCCATGGCGAGAGGAAGCGCTGGCCCTTCGGCAGTGGCGGCGAGGGTCGCTGCCCACCAGCGCGTTCCTCCTTCCCAAGAGCTCATGGCGATGGAACCGGCCATGAGAGGAAGGGGGAGGGGTCAAGGTCGAGGTTGTCGTGGTGCTCGGGGGAGAGGAGGACGGGGCGGCGCATAGGCCTCGCCTCCGCCAGCGATGCCTTCCCCGACGGAGCACCAAGTCGGGGACCAGCCCCGCGAGTTCTTCATCAGGCTGCACCGGCCACCGCGTCGCCTCCTCCGTCTCCCTACTGCCTTTGCTCGGGAGATGGAGCTCGATCCACCCCAGAACCTCTGGTTGCACATGAAGGGCTGCGGGAACGGCGGCACGCGAGTCGACGTCGACTTCCCTGCCCCTCACGTCATGTACCTCCGTCGCGGATGGAAGATGTTCACACTAACCACAGCCTGCCGGTGGGGCTTGTCCTCTACTTCAAGTTAACGGAGGGCAGCCTGCTCTCCGTCAAGGTCTTCAGAGATCTCAGAACTCGCTTGAAGTGCTGCGTGGAGGGCTCCTCCGACGATCAAGATTCCTCCTCAAGCGGGAGTGACGAGGAGGACAGCGACAACGACAGCGAGGGAGTCGAGCGGCAGGATGCTGCTACCTCTTGAGCACTGCGTTGGATCTCCCCGAAGAGGAGAGGATGATGCAGCAAAGCAGCGTAAGTATTTCCCTCAGTTTTTGAGAACCAAGGTATCAATCCAGTAGGAGGCTACGCACGAGTGCCTCGTACCTACACAAAAACAATAGCTCAACGCAGCCAACACACTTAGGGGTTGTCAATCCCTTCACGGTCACTTGCGAAAGTGAGATCTGATAGAGATGATAAATAATATTTTTGGTATTTTTGATATAGAGATGCAAAGTTAAAAGTAAAAGGCAAAGTAAAAACATAGCAATAATAAAGTGATGGAGATTGATATGATGAGAAAGAGACCCGGGGGCCATAGGTTTCACTAGTGGCTTCTGTCAAGAGCATAAGTATTCTACGGTGGGTGAACAAATTACTGTTGAGCAATTGACAGAATTGAGCATAGTTATGAGAATATCTAGGTATGATCATGTATATAGGCATCACGTCTGAGACAAGTAGACCAACTCCTGCCTGCATCTACTACTATTACTCCACTCATCGACTGCTATCCAACATGCATCTAGAGTATTAAGTTAAAAACAGAGTAACGCCTTAAGCAAGATGACATGATGTAGAGGGATAGTTTCATGCAATATGATAACAACCCCATCTTGTTATCCTCGATGGAAACAATACAATACGTGCCTTGCTGCCCCTTCTATCACTGGGAAAGGACACCGCAAGATCGAACCTAAAGCTAAGCACTTCTCCCATGGCAAAAACAACCAATCTAGTAGGCCAAACCAAACTGATAATTCGAAGAGAATTGCAAAGATAACCAATCATACATAAAAGAATTCAGAGAAGATTCAAATATTATTCATAGATAGACTTGATCACAAACGCACAATTCATCGGTCTCAACAAACACACCGCAAAAAGAAGATTACATCGAATAGATCTCCATGAGAGAGGGGGAGAACATTGTATTGAGATCCAAAAAGAGAGAGAAGAATCCATCTAGCTACTAACTATGGACCCGTAGGTCTAAAATAAACTACTCACACTTCGTCGGAGGGGCTTGGATGATGATGTAGAAGCCCTCCGTGATCGATACCCCCTCCGGCGGAGCTCCGGAACAGGCCCCAAGATGGGATCTCGTGGATACAGAAAGTTGCGGCAGTGGAATTAGGTTTTTGGCTCCGTCCCCGATCGTTTGGGGGTACGTAGGTATATATAGGAGGAAGGAGTACGTCGGTGGAGCTTCGTGGGGCCCACGAGGCAGGGGCGCGCCCTAGGGGGGCACCCTCCACCCTCGTGACTGCCTCGTGGCTTTCTTGACGGAGGGTCCAAGTCTCCTGGATCTTATCTGATGAGAAAATCACGTTTCCAAAGGTTTCATTCCGTTTGGACTCCGTTTGATATTCCTTTTCTTCAAAACCCTAAAACAGGCAAAAACAGCAATTCTGGGCTGGGCGTCGGTTAATACGTTAGTTCCAAAAATAATATAAAAGTGGATAATAAATCCCAATAATGTCCAAAATAGTAGATAATATAGCATGGAGCAATCAAAAATTATAGATACGTTGGAGACGTATCAGATGCCGACTCCGACTTCGGCTGACCGCGCCGCCCCTCCCTCGGCCACGCGCCTTGCCGAGGTCCATCCTCGCCAAGCTCTCCATCGGGGTGCTCCCCGTCGCCTCCTTGGGCGGCTGGCGTAGGAGGGACGGAGAGGGCAAAGAAGGCGGGTGGCGGCCGTCAAGTCGGAGTACGCGGGCACCGATGCCTTCATCTTGTATTGCCGGCCCGCTGCCTCATCTTCCAGCTTCCCTCCCGGCACCGAGACGTTCTCTTGGCGCCTTCTGCTCCTCGCACCTCACCTAGGCGCTCCTTTGGCCCTCCAGCCCTCTTGTTCCACCTTCTGAGGAGAGGGAAAAGAAAGGGATTACATGCATCTTATCTTTTTTTAGTTTGTAAGCCTGCGGGCACTTGTTTATTTTAAGACTTGTTATCCCGTTGCTCATGTTTTTAATTCCGTACGAACTGTACCTATATGGGATGTTTTTAATGAAAAATGGTGCTTGTCGGGTTCTTTGTGCATGAGCGAGGCCCATGCCAAGGATGAATCCTTGTTATTTTTAATATAAACATGTTGCCCGGCAACAGGCCTTGCCGTCTCTCCACTTCGGTCGACCATTCTCGCGCTCTTGGCCGAGGTAGGGGCGAAGTAGAGTTAGGCCCCTCGTTCATCTCCTCGCCACCGCGATTACTACCAAATTCCGACCCAGGAGGTAACTCTTGGGTACAAGAAAGGGGGAGCATGGTGGTTTCAAGAACATAAACGAGGTTTCACATATCCTAGTTCTATACGGAAACACATAACAGGAGGATGAAAGACTTATCTGAATCCGCAGCCCCTGGCAACCTTGGCTTGCCGTGGTTGGATCCTTGTATCTTCAGCCCCTCGCAGTCTTGGCTTGCCGGGGCCGGAGCGCTGGTTCGTTCTCTTTTTCCCAAGCAGCTCAGCAGAAGTGTCCGGGGGTTAGTCGCCGCTAAGCACGATCAACCCTAACCAAGGAAAGACTTGACCTAGTATGCATGATGTAACTTAGGGCGCCAGTGCTACGTTTATTTATGCCGTGGTTGGATTTTGTCTTTCGTTTTGCATTTTGTTCATGTCATGCATTTCATATAATGTCACCATGTGCATCGCATTTGCATATGTGTTCGTCTCATGCTTCCGAGCATTTTCCCCGTTGTCCGTTTTGCAATCCGGCACTCCCACATACTCCGGCGCCCCCCTCTTGTCTCTTTTCATGAGCGGGTGTTAAACATTCTCGGAATGGACCGAGATTTGCCAAGTGGCCTTGGTACACCATCGGTAGACTGCCTGTCAAATTTCGTTCCATTTGGAGTCCGTTTGATGCTCCAACGGTTAACAGGGTAACCGCAAAGGCCTTTTGTGTGTTGCATCCCAACACCCCTCCAAAATGGCCCAATAACCCATCTAAACCACTTCCATGCCCTCCGTCATCGGATCACGATAGTGTGGGTGAAAACTACACCTCATTTGGACACTCCTACCTCCTCCTAGCTATAAATATGTGCCCCTCCTTGATTTTCGCAGATTAAACCCTAGCAAAACTTCCCCCGCCGCCACCGGACATGTCCGCGCGCCGCCAGACGAATCTTGCCGCCGCCCCGCGCCTGTGAGGGGGTGCCACGTGTCCACTGCCGCCTCCCGCGCCGTCGGCCCCCGCGGCCCGTCTCACCGCCGCCCGCACCGCCCGCGCTCGCCGGCCGCTGAACGCCGTCGCCGCGTCGCGCTCCCTTGCCGGCCACCGACCGTTGCTGCCCCGCCGCCTCATCGTCCCCCACCGCGCCGCCTGGAAGCCCACGCCGTGCCACCTGCCTCCTCCCAGGATCCGATCTCCGACGAGCCCCCACGACGTCGGTCGCCGTCCTCTTCATCCGTGTTAAGTCCGGCGACGCCTCCGACGAACCTCAAACCACGTGCCCGAAACCCTAGATCCGTTTCGGGAGGTGATTTTCGTCAAAGTCCTCATCTCTGTAACTTTTTCATGCCCTGTTCATCATGCCATATCTCCGTGACCGTAGCACCGTTTCATGCGCATGATATACCAAAATGTTCACTGTGAGATGCTCTTCATTTCATTCAATTGTGGCATGCTTGTTTGACTCCATTTTGATGCCCAAATCATTGATGCAAGAGTGCTATAAAATGTTTATTGCTGCTACTTATCAGTTTATGGTGATTTGACATTTTTGTCATATTTGATGTGTGCTTCATATGGGCATGAGCTCTGCATGTGTTTTGAACTATGTCATGCCATCTTTATAGAGGTGCTTGTCTTGTATTTTTGTGATCTATGTGATGACTAGCACAAGAATGCAAAGTAGCCTTCGTGATGTTGCTGTTTTCAGGGACTTAGGATTTTGCTAAGTCGTTTTCTGCTGTTATTTTGGTGTCATGTTAACTTGATGCTACAGTGATATCCATGCTTGTTTTGAGTTACTTCAGTAAGGGTGTTTTGAACATATGGTTATGATCTATCTATCCATGCCCCTGTTTGCAATTATGGAGTGCCCTAGCATGTGTTGTTCTTGCTCTACTTTTGCTATAAAATGTTCCTAGCAGAATGTTAACATGTTAATCAATATTGCCATGGTTGTTGCTATTGATCCATGCATGCTATGAACTTGATATTGCCATGGTTAGCTTCATGATCATGTCTTCTTGATGTTGGTATGCTTATCTTGTCATGCAATGCCTTTTGATGAGTGGTTTGAGCTCGCAAAGTTGCCTTCATAACTCTGTTTATGCCATGCTCTATTTTCTGCTAAGTCTGGAACTGTTAATAAAACTTGCTATGTTTACATGGGTGCCATCATATCTTTTGTGCCTTTTTGGCTCATATTCAGTAAGGGAATTTTGTTCTATACATTTAGTATATTCATGCCATGCCTTTGTTTGCTATGATATTTTCCTGTAGCATGTTGTTTGCTTGCTCTAAACATGGCTTCCTGATGTTATTCCTGGCATGTTAGTATTTTCACAAAGTCCGTGAAGCTGATATCTTTTGCACTTTTGCCATGCTTGTTTGAACTTGCTCTTGTGTGTAGCCCAGTGTTCATGTTTTGTCAATCATCTTGAGTACATCACTGCCATATGCTTTGTTGCTATGTTGGAGTTCAGTAGCTTAATTTCTTGTTGCATGCGAAGTAGCATCATGCTGTTAATTACAGTTTTGCACCATTCTTGTTTTGCTTGCCATTTGCAAATCGTGCATCCGTTTCCAGTGATCTTTATATCGATTTCAACCGAAATCATCTCATATTTCCAGCGGCACACTTGGTTTGCCAAGTTAATGCCTTGATCTTTCTTTCCCTTCTGGAGCATGCATATGCATTGCATATCACATCTCGCATATCATGCCATGTTTTGCATCATGTTGTTTGTGCATTGTACCGTGATTGATTGTTGGTACTTTGCTTGTGTTCTTGCTTTGGGTAGAGCCGGGAGACAAGTACGTGACCGAGGAACCTGTTGAGAACGCTTACGAGGATCAGCTTTCGACAACTCTGAGAACTTTGCAGGCAAGATGACCATACCCTCGAAATCACTTCTATCTTTGCTTGCTAGTTGTTCGCTCAATTGCTATGCCGCGCTACCTACCACTTGCTATATTATGCCTCCCAAATTGCCATGTCAAGCCTCTAACCCACCTTTCCTAGCAAACCGTTGTTTGGCTATGTTACCGCTTTGCTCAGCCCCTCTTATAGCGTTGCTAGTTGCAGGTGAAGATGAAGTTTGTTCCATGTTGGAACATGGATATTGTTGGGATGTCATTATTATCTCTTATTTACTTTAATGCATCTATATACTTGGTAGAGAGTGGAAGGCTCGGCCTTATGCCTGGTGTTTTGTTCCACTCTTGCCGCCCTAGTTTCCGTCATACCGGTGCTATGTTCCTTGATTTTGCGTTCCTTACGCGGTTGGGTGTTATGGGAACCCTTGACAGTTTGCTTTGAATAAAACTCCTCCAGCAAGGCCCAACCTTTGTTTTACCATTTGCCACCTAAGCCTTTTTCCCCTAGGTTCCGCGGACTCAAGGGTCATCTTTATTTTAAACCCCTGGGCCAGTGCTCCTCTGAGTGTTTGTCCAAACTAAAGCCCCTTGCAGCGCCACCTCGGGGAAACTTGAGGGTTGGTTTTAGTTGTATGGATTGCTTATTCGGTGTGCCCTAAGAACGAGATATGTGCAGCTCCTATCGGGATTTGTCGGCACATTCGGGCGGCTTTGCTGGTCTTGTTTTACCATTGCCGAAATGTCTTGTAACCGGGACTCCGAGTCTGACCGGGTCTTCCTGGGAGAAGGAATATCCTTCGTTGATCGTGAGAGCTTGTGATGGGCTAAGTTGGGACACCCCTACAGGGTTTTGAACTTTCGAAAGTCGTGCCCGCGGTTATGGGCAGATGGGAATTTGATAATATCAGGTTGTAGAAAACTTGACACTTAACTTAATTAAAATGAATCAATCACGTGTGTAGCCGTGATGGTCTCTTTTCGGCGGAGTCCGGGAAGAGAACACAGTCTTGTGTTATGCTTGAATGTAAGTAGCTTCAGGATCACTTCTTGATCACTTATAGTTTCTCGACCGTGCTTTGCTTCTCTTCTCGCTCTCTTTTGCGTATGTTAGCCACCATATAAGCTAGTGCTTGCTGCAGCTCCACCTCACTACCCTTTTCCTACCCTTAAGCCTAAATAGTCTTGATCTCGCGGGTGTGAGATTGCTGAGTCCTTGTGACTCATGGATACTTCCAAACAGATGCAGGTGCCGATGATGCCAGTGCAGGGGACGCTACCGAACTCAAGTGGGAGTTGGACGAAGACTTGGGTCGCCATTATGTTTCCTTTCCCGATGATCAGTAGTGGAGCCCAGTTGGGACGATCGACGATCTAGCATTTGGGGTTGTCTTTCTTTATTTTGGTTCCATAGTCGGACCTTTGTTTGTACCTTGGATGATGTATCATATATTTATGTATTGTGTGAAGTGGCAATTGTAAGCCGACTCTTTATCCCTTTCTTATTCAGTACATGGGATGTGTAAAGATTACCCCTCTTGCGACAGACCTACCATGCGGCCATGCCTCTAAGTCATGCCCCGACATGTGGGAGATATAGCCGCATTGTGGGTGTTACACCTAGTGACTCGTATTACCCGATAAGGGCCTTCCCACTTTGGCATCAACTTGTTGGAATTCTTGGCCGACTGAACGCGCTGAAGAACAAGGTCGCCTTCCTCAAAGCTTCGAGCATGGACCTTGCGGCTATGGTAGCGGCGCAAGGCTTGCTGGTAGCGTGCTGCTCTCACAGCCGCCCGAAGACGATCTTCCTCAAGGAGCGTTGCGTCATCTTTCCGCAATCGCTCTTGCTCAAGCTCATCATAAGCGAGCACTCGAGGTGACCCGTATATGAGTTCCGTGGGGAGAACTGCTTCTGCCCCGTGTACCAGGGCAAAGGGTGTCTGGCCGGTGGCTTGATTTGGCGTCGTCCTGATCGACCAAAGAACCACTGGCAACTCATCAATCGAGCGCCTTCCGCTTTTGTGTAGCTTGTCAAAGCCACCCAGATGTGCCGACAAATCCCGATAGGAGCTGCACATATCTCGTTCTCAGGGCACACCGGATGAGCCAGACGTTGGGTGGGCCAGCCCAGAGTTGCCCCTGGTAGCTTCGGACATCGCTCAATTTGGACTAACACTCAGAGGAGCACTGGTCCGGGGGTTTAAAATAAAGATGACCCTTGAGTCTGCAGAACCCAAGGGAAAGAAAAGGCTAGGTGGTGAATGGTAAAACCAATGTTGGGCCTTGCTGGAGGAGTTTTATTAAAGGCGAACTGTCAAGGGGTTCCCATTATAACCCAACCGCGTAAGGACCGCGAAATCCGGGAACATAACACCGATATGACGGAAACTAAGGCGGCAAGAGTGGAACAAAACACCTGGCATAAGGCCGAGCCTTCCACCCTTTACCAACTATATAGATGCATTAATTAAATAAGAGATATTGTGATATCCCAACAAGTAAACATATTCCAACAAGGAACAACATCTCCATGTTCCAACAAGGAACAAACTTCATCTTCACCTGCAACTAACAACGCTATAAGAGGGGTTGAGCAAAGCGGTAACATAGCCAAACAACGGTTTGCTAGGACAAGGTGGGTTAGAGGCTTGGTTCAACAATATGGGAGGCATGATAAGCAAGTGGTAGGTATCGCAGCATAGGCATAGCAAAAGAGCGAGCAACTAGCAAGCGAAGATAGAAGTGATTTCGAGGGTATGGTCATCTTGCCTAAAATCCCGCAAGGAAGAAGACCGAGTCCATGAAGAAGACAAACGAACGTAGTCGAACGGGTCCTCACAAACGCGACGTTATCGGACCCAACCCGAAGAAGCAACACCGGAAAGAAGCACACAACATAGTAAACAACCAACACATAAACATGGCATGATGCACAACCAAGTATGATGCATGTACGGTTTAATGAAGCATGGCATGGTCAAGTGCACAAACAATACTACAAATTAAGTGGAGCTCAATATGCAACGAGTTGCATATTGACGAATCACCACATGACTTATTTAGTTCACTCTCGGTTAGGTACTCAACAATATTAAATGTTGGTTAACATGGCAAGAGGTGAAGCATAAAAAACTATATCATCTAAGCAATTTAAATGGGGCAGGATATAACAAATAACAAATCCGGTAAGTCCCCATATGCATTAGCAATTTTTAAAGCAACAACAAATTTTAACCATCTTAAAGTTGTTAACATGATGCGGATGACATGTTCAAGTTTATGCAATTTTTATTAAAAGTTGACAAGAGCATTAAGAAGCATTTGTCACCGTGGTAGAAAGAAAGGGGTGCCACGGCGACGATAATGAAACGGTGCCATGGCAATGTTCCGGTGCAGACAACTCATTGAGAACGTCGGTGCAAAAGAAAGTGTGGCGGGAGCGTGCAAAAGATGGTGGGGTGATCCCGGTTACCGGGTTCCCACGAGTCAACGACAGCATGGCAACGAGGAGGAACCGCTAACGTACACGGGCGAAAACAACTAAACATGCATATCATAAAACACATGCTTTCGTCCACGGGTCATCGTCTCGGCGGTTATACCTTCCAGGTGCATTCTCGAAGCGGTTCGGGTTCGTAGAGGAAGTAGTCGTCCATGGCGACGGTAGTTGTACAGGGGCCTTCGGCCACGGAAGTAGTCGTACAACGTTTACGTAGAGGGACTTGGTCTTGCGAAGAGGTACTTGACGGTAGTGGTACTTGATGCGTTCGAGGGTCGTTCATGTCATGGTACTTGGCAAAATCCTCGGAGAAGGTGCTTGACGGGTTCGAGGTGTCCGGACATAGTGGTACATGTTCGTTTTTCGGACAGGTACTTGGCATTCTTCGGTCATAGGTACTTGACGTTCTTAGCGGTTCCGAAGACGGTGGTAGATGAACATGACGCGTCGTCGTGGTACTTGTTGGTCTTGAGGGTCGACGGTAGTGAGACTTGGCGCCACCCGCGCAAACAGTGCTCGTTCTGGCATCGTAGTCGGTCTTGGCGGGTCATCATGTAGTCGTGCACGTGTCTTCGGCGACACCAGGATGCATCTTGGCGGTCTCGTCTCGGTCTTCAATCCAAAACGAAGCAAGGCAAAAGACTCGGGGTGGTGGTACTTGGCGGTCCACAGCAAAGAGGAACCTTGAAGGGGTGGCTCGAGGAAGAACACTGCAGCGAGGCGGCAAGGCCAGGGGAGGCGCATCGGCGAAGCAGGGACTCGTGAGCAGAGGAGCAAGTCGCGGCGCTGGTGCAAGGTGGAGACGAGACGAGGTGGTCGCCGGTGGCTACGAGCTGAAGACCAGGGTCGGGCGAGGTGAAGCAGCAGGGTCGGGCGAGGTGAAGCAGCAGGATGCCGACGAGGGGAAGGTGAGGTCGCTGGACGAGATGGCAAGGCAGGTCAAGGGTGGCGGCGCTCCTGGTCGCAGCGGACGGGATCCAGCGACGTGCGGCTTCAGGGAAGCTCGATGAAGAGGCGTGGCAGGGAACGATGCAGGTCGTGACAACGGCAGCGGCACGGAAACCTCGCTGGTGGCCGGCCGGCGGCAAGGTGCGACGAGGAGGGAGAAGGCAGGGATGTGGGCACGACAAGAAGAGGGAGATCGAAGGGAGGATGAGGATGGGATCGGGGCTCCACGACCCTGTGTGGTGGCGTGAGGGAACGAGGGAAGGGAGAGGGATCGAGGGAAGGGCAGGAGAGACGGGGGAGATCGATGAGATGGGGGTCGGGCGCGGGGGCTTCTGGCGGCGCGAGGGAAGACGTGGGAGAGATGAGAGATGCGCTAGGGTTAGGAAGGGGTCGGCTGGGCCGGGAAATAGATGGGCCGGCGCGAGTTGGGAGGCCCAGCTGGGCTCTCTTCTTAGCCTAGAGAAAACTAAAAATAAAAAAAACAAGGATAGGAAGAAAAGAAAGAGAGGTTAGGGGGGAGCTTGCGCAGGAGGGTATTTTCTCAGTGTCACAAAAATGAGTTTGACCCAAGAAATTTAGAAGTGGCAAAAACAAAAGGTATAAATTCAAACTCATTTGAATTTAATTCAAATGGGTTTGAACTCGGACTAGGTAAAAGGAAGGTCCAAAAAAATGTTCGGATTAATAGAGGAGCCTCGATAAAAAAGATAAAGAATTGTTGCCAAGGTTTGGAGGTCAAACTCGAAGTGGAAATAGGCATGAGGATTATTTTTGCACGTGTGTTAAGGTGAATATCAAATTAAAGAAATATTGAATATAGCTCCCTACTATCGGGAGGATAGGTTATAAAGAGAAACCACCATGTGAGTTCCCTCGATTTAAATAGATCAACGATCTATGCAATTTATTTAAGGGAGATGTGAAAGATTTATGACATGATGGCATGAAGACATGATGCAATGCACATGATGCAAAGATGAATGCAACAAACCAACAACTCACACGATGAAAACTCGGAAAACATGAAAGGCGTCTGAAACTCCGGTCTTGGGGAGTTACAAGCCCCCTGGCTTGTCGGTAGCCGCCAAGGCCCAGCAAGCGGCGTTTCCGGCAATCTCCTTGTCGGGGTCGTCTACCTTGGCCTTCTTGGCGGCGCTGGTGTCACCGGATCCCTCGACGGCAAGCACGGTCTTGTCCTTGCATTTCCTGTTGCGACGCCGGCCCTTCTTCGTCGGGGTGGCGGTGTCTTCGTCGGTAGAGTCGGTTTCCGCACCGGCGTCTTTGCCAGGGTACTTCCTTCCCTGTTCATCCCGGGTGCATCTATCAGCCAGAACGTAAAGTTCGGCCATGTCCTGGACCTTGTTCATTGCCAGCTCTTCACGCATCTTGCGGTTACGCACATTCTGATGGAATGCGCTGATCACGGCTGTCGGATTTCGGGTTCCGGCAGACCCTTGAGGTTCGAACACTGGGGTGCGCGCGGAGATCTCTCCCCTACCGATCTATGTCTGATCCTCTCGTGCGAACTAAGATGAAAAATGATGAACAACACAAGAGACACAAGGTTTATACTGGTTCGGGCCACCGTTGTGGTGTAATACCCTACTCCAGTGTGTGGTGTGGTGGATTGCCTCTGGGGCTGATGATGAACAGTACAAGGGAAGAACAGCCTCGCGAGGGGTGTTCTTGAGCTGGTGCGGTGTGTTCTACTTAGTCTCTACTGGGTTTCTCCACCCTCTCTCTTTCTTTTCCTCTCTCTTTTTTATTTCTCTCCCTTTCTGCCTCTCGCCTCTCTTCCCTTTGTGGAGGCTAGCTCTATTTATAGAGGCCCTGGGCCTCTCCCCGAATAATTGAGCGGGAAGGGCGCCAACAATTGGCCATTTTGAAGGGGAACATCTAGTACAAGTTATCCTGACCAAAGATGGTCTTCGGCTGCCAAAAGCACTGGTGATGACGCCGTCTTGGGCTCCACGGTGACCTCCGTCCGGCCGTTCGGCTGGTCTTGGTCTCATTGCACCGGAATGGTAACCTTTGCATGATACATTGGCCTGTGCTTGCCCCCTTTGCACCAAAGGGGAAACAAGGACCCTGCGTAGGCCGGCGCCCGCCTGGCCTTGATCGTCACGGCTTGCGTCATGGGATCCTCGCGAGGTACCCTTGCATTGATCTCTCCGCCTCTTCGCGAGCCTGCCTGATGAGGCAGCTCTTGAGGAAGCTTCATGTCGTCCGCCCCGCGAGGCTCGGCCCCTCGCGAGGGTCTTGAGCTTGGGCTGATGAAGATGGGCCGCGCTGCCCCGCCCCCCTGAGCCATGCCGCAGGCCGCAGGCAGGCAAGTCTGGGGACCCCCGTTCCCAGAACGCCGACAGTAGCCCCCGGGCCCAAGGGGCGCACGAGCTTGGCTTAGCAGAGAAGTGAAGGGGCAAGCACGAAGCGCCGCGGGCCCTAACAGCCTGTGGCCTTGGGCGCCGCGTGGCGGTTGATTGGACGTGGGCGTCTGCACTTCCCACGATGCCTCGGCAACTGCACGACTGACAAAAGGGGGTGCCCAGGCCAGGCTTACTTGCCCTGCTCTTGTCCGTCTTGCGCTAGATCCCCTTTCTCGCTTTCCTCCATCTTGCTCCCGAAATCCTCCAGATCCATCTCAATCCTTCGCATCCGGCACGCCATGGCGACTCGCAATTCCCCGGCTGATGCTTGGTACTCGCCGGCCCTGGATTCCCCGAATTTGTCGGAGAAGAACCTCGCCCTCGCGCGCCTAATGACGGTGGCGCAGGGCAGCGAGGGGGCGACTGTGCTCAAGGTCAGCTTTGACCAGCCTGAGGGCAAGGGGAGCACCTTCTACCCGTTCTTCGTGAGCGCCATTGTCGCCGGTTTGGTGCCTCCTTTCTCTGAGTTCTTCCATGCCATTCTCCGCCAATACAACTTGCAGGCCCTGCATCTGCACCCCAACTCTGTCCTTCTCCTGGCGATTTTCGCCTACTATTGCGAGTCTCATGTTGGTGTGAAAGCCCTCGGTGGCCTTGCTACGCCACTTTTTCTCCCTCCGGGTTTCTGGCGCTCAGGTCTCCGCATGTGCGAGCTTCATTGCATATTCCAGCTCCAATGCCATCTCGAAGCCTGGGAAGAGGATCGAAGGCTACCGGAGAAAGTGGGTCATGATGGATGTCGGGCGCCTCCACCCTCGTCTGGTATTGCCCACGGGGCAACCTAAGTCCGTCGACGCATGGTCCCGCGCGGAGCTCGTCGACCCTTGCGCGAAGGCGGTGTTGAGGAGGATGAACGCGGACCTGAGGCCAAGCAACTTGGGGGCGGCGAAGCTGACCGGGTGGCTCCGCTCTAGGAGCGCTCGCTCCCACTGTGGAGGCTTGGAGGAGCAGACGCCGCCCTGTGCCTGAGCTCCGAGGCCCTGACCGACGAGGATCTGACTGCGACCCTCCATTCCTTGGTTGGGGGAGACGTGGCGAGCCAGGTGGGTGCCCCCGTCCCCCTGTTCCTTCGTGACGACTGGGAGCAGGTGGTGAACGCCATGCCCACGTTCAATGGTGAGGGGCTGGTGCCTGCGGCAGCTCCCGAAGATTTGGCGGTCCTGGCGACGGTGAACTTGTCCTCCGGCAGCTCCAGCGGGGGAAAGGGGGAAGAAGAGGCGGAGGAGGAAGCGTCCGACTCGGAGGAGAGTGGCGAGGATTGGGGGAGTCCTTCCCTCGGTGTAGGTCCCAGGCCCTCCGCTCCATGTCGGAAGACGATGAGGCCAGCGCCAGGCAAGGAAGGGAGGGCTCTTCCTCGGTCACGAGGAAGGGCACATCAAGCCTGGTTCCCCAGGGTCTACTCTGGTCCCTGGGGGGTCCAAGGCCAGCTCCATCCCTCCTGACGTGCCTTCTGCTTCCGGGCCCCCAAGGCTGACCCCCGCTGTAGGCTCTCGGGCTTCAAGTTTGGCCGGAGGTTGCTTGAGTCCACGGATGACGTGCAGTAAGTGTTCGATTCATGCTTTGCTTGGTTTCTGCCGCTGAGGCTTGACGTTTGCGCTCTTTCACCAGGCCGGCACCTGCGGCCAAGAGGTTGAAAGAGGCTTCTGCGGCCCCGCTTGGGGCGATTCCGTCTGTCGGGGCGACGCCGTCGGCTGTTGGGGGAGAGGATGGCGAGGCCTGCGCCTCTCTGACCCAATCGCCCTCGCGAGGCCAACTGGGGCACCCCGGTGAGGAGTCAGCCCCCGTGGCCCCGCTGGACCTGGAGTCAACTGTGCCCGATGCTGCGGCCGTGGCGGCCAAGGCTCAGGAGGTCCCTTCCTGCCAAGCCGTGGTCACGCTGCCATCTTTTCTGCCTGCTCCACAGGTTCTTGTCTCTTCTGCTCCCTCCGCCGCTCTCCTGGACCAGGTTGCTAATGAGCTGAGCCAACTGCGGGAGGATCTCCTGAGCGCGGACCCTCGTCTAGTGGCCAGACGCCTGGAGTTGGCCTCTGGTTGGGACCGTTCTGCTGCTTCCGTCCGAGCGGTGCTGAGCCAGGCCGTGTCATCCTCCAACGAGGAGAAGCGGGCCTCTAACCAAGCCAAGGCCGCTCGCAACGCTGCCCTGGGCGACGCTGCAACTGCCCAGGGCCGCTGGAAGACGCTTGAGGCCGAGCTGCAAGGCCTGCGCGACGAGCTCGCCAAGGAGGTGCACAGCCGCCAGGAGAAGGAGAAGGAGATGAAGGCTAGGGAGGCCGCCGCCAAGGACTGGGACGCCAAGCTTGATGACCGCCACAGCCGACTGGAGACGCTGGAGCGGTCGCTGAAGGCGGAGAGGACCGAGCTGGACGCCAAGGCGAAGATCCTGACGGAGGACCGGGTGGCCTTTGCGAAGCTGGAGAAGAAGGCTCGTGGCATACTGAAGATGCTGTATGAGAGCGGCCTGGAGGAGCCGTTGGCTGGTGCGGAGGACGACCCCGCCAAGCTGCTCGCCTTCCTTGTTGATTTGCTTGAGGACGTCGCGGACGGCCTTGGCCCCATGGTCGAGGCCGAGGCGCGTTCCCTGTCTTCTGCGGCGCTGACACATGTCCTCAGCCATGTCTACCTGCGCGACCCCAACGTCGACTTCGACAGCCTGCTGGAGCCCGTGAGCGGCGACCGTGCCGCTGCCGCCGCTAAGGCCGTGAGAGGCCGAGCTGAGGTTTTGCTGGGGAAGTTCCTCTCCCCCAGCGTCCTGCCCGGGCGCGGTGCCGCCGGCCTCGCGACCTTGAGAGGCAAAGCCGTCCAGCGTGACTCCACCACCGGTGACGGCGTTACTGGGGAGTGATCCCTTCGCGACTTCCATCCCGTTTTATTCCTGCACATGCACCATGCCTCGCGGAGGCGTTTAAACTTATGTTTGGCGTTGTGGAACAATCTTATGGTTTGTAATATTTGCTTTGAATTTCCTGGAATTTGCATTTTCCTCTCCTACTTGCTTACGCTCTACGTCGGCAAGGCCCGGCCCTGCGCGTACCTCACCCAGCGTTAGCCCCGACCGGAAACCACGGACGGGACTAAGGAGTGAGGGGCTACGTGGCAAGTTAGGCTCCTGAGTCGCGATGCTCAGGAGTCCCCCTTGACGCGTGATCAACAAGTAGGGAAGGGGGGAGCGAGGAGTGGATTGATCGTTCTACGTCGGCAGGGCCCGGCCCCGCGCGTACCTCACCCAGCGTTAGCCCCGACCGGAAACCATGGACGGGACTAAGGAGTGAGGGGCTACGTGGCAAGTTAGGCTCCTGAGTCGTGATGCTCAGGAGTCCCCCTTGACGCTCAAACGGGTTTCATACCTTGGCTCCGCTCGGGGAGTGGCGCGCGACGACCAGGTCCAAGGGACCTCGCTAGGTGGTGTGCGCTCGGGCGTGGCCCGGGCGTAGCCCCCGTGTCCAGCCCCCTCATGCGGCACTCCCGAGGGGAGGCGTTGCGATGGTGCCGAACACTGAGCTCTGGGCTCCCTAAGGTTGGTACGGCCGTGGGCCGCCCTCAGTTGTTTATCACCAGCGCGGAGCATAGCGCTTCCGTATGTGTACGGGCATAGCCGCTCCTCGGCAGTGTCATCAGCCAGCGCGGAGCATGGTGCTTCCACTGGTGTGTGGGAGGGGGCTCCCCTCCGGGAGGAGCCCCCGGGGTGTGTACAGCCCCGCCCTGACACGTGGCCGGCACGGTAGGGCTAGGAGAGGTGTATCCGGGCACCCGTGAGCCAGCACGGGACTCACGAGGCCCTACCTCGAGGTGGGTTGCGCCTGGCTCTGGGCCTTTATCAATTGGTGTGTTCCTGCAGGGTTGTTAGAATGCAAATGCTCTACGTCCTTAGGTCCCGGCCCTCGAGCGAGCTCAGCCGCCGCTGGTATGACAGGTCGCGATGCCGTGGGTCAAGGCAAGGGGGTGAGGGCTGGAGAGCCAGTGAGAGCCCATGAGTCGCGATGCTCAGGCGCCCCCCTTTTAACGTGCAAGCGCTTTGCATGATGACAAGCAATAGGTGATAATTATGGGAATCAGATTAAGCGTGAAAGAACAACTTCATCCTAAGGTAAATGCTGGAAAAGCAACTGCCGCTGGGTCGGGCCCGAGCGGCGTGGGGATGATGTAGCCCGAGGGGCGCCCCCAACAAGGTAAATAAAGAGCATAACCAAAATGGATACATGCCGCGGGGACGGACCCACGTCGCCTGGGAATGGTGCAGCCCTGTGGGCGCTCCCAGCTGAAAGTAGAACTCTGAAAGATGTCACCTGGTGCTGTTGAAGATGAAGTGATGCTGAGGAAGTGAGCGATGTGCGGTGAAGACGTCGGCCTCATGAGCCCCCAGGCCCAGGGGCGTCGGGAGGCTCCGGTGGCGCGTGCAGGTCTTCGGGGACCATCGCCACCTCCACCAGGACCGCGCGATGCCCGACCTCCTGAGCCTCCAGAATGCTCCTCAACAAGCGCTGATGTGCGGCGACCGTGCTCGGTAGGCCGAAGGGCATGCGAACGTAGCTGTGAGGTGGTCCCTCGCAGCGCCCTACGGCCGAAGGCCATAGGCGCTCCTAGGATGCAGCTCGGTTGAGCCCTGGTATGTCGACGCAGACACGCAGTCCCCTATCCTCGCCTAGATGTGGGGCCACGGCAGGTAAGCGCCGGCTGCCGCGCATGACTCTGGACTCTTGTAGCTCATGGGTGTTCCTTGCGATGAACTCTTGAGGGTTTGGTCTCCTTTGACTTGTACCTTCCTGAGGGAAGCATGCTTGAAAGCACCCCTCCAAGTGGTGCCCGAGCGCCTCCCCCGCAACCTTGGCAAGGTTGGCGGCTCTCCAAGAGAGAGCCCCGAGCCCTGCCTGAGGAGGGCGCCGGGCGCGCCTTCCTATGCGTGAGAGGGTGGCGTTCCCTGGTCGGGCGCGAATCCTGGCGCAATACCTCTTGAGGTGCCTGCCTCCTTGTGGCTCGGGCCAGGTGAGGTCTTCTTCTTCTTGAGGGTCGCCTTGGGAGGCCTCCCGCTCCTGTGATCTGGGTCTTCGATTGCTGCGGCTTGGAACGCACGCTCAAGCGAGCACACTGCGTCCCTATCTTCACAGGGTACGGTGATGACTCCACCGCTTCCTGGCATCCTGAGGACATTGTAACCATGGTGAGTCACTGCCATAAACTTAGCTAGGGCTGCGTATCCGAGGATGGCGTTGTATGGCAGGCGGATGTGAGCGACGTTGAAGTCGATGAGCTCAGTGCGGTAGTTGTTACGTTGCCCAAAGGTGACCGGAAGGCGAACCTGCCCAATTGGAATAGTGGAACCATTGGTGACTCCTGAGAAAGGCTTGGTCGGCTGAAGCTGGTCGTACGGCACTTGGATATTGTCGAACGTCTCGACGGACAGGACGTTGAGTCCTACCCCGCCATCGATGAGGGTCCTGGTGACCTGCACGTTGCTGATGACTAGGGAGCAAAGCATCGGGAGGATTCCGGCCGTTGCCGCACACTTGAGCTGGTCTGCGGAACTGAACGTGATCGCGCACGTAGACCACCTGAGAGGGCTCGTGGCCTCAAGCTTGGGAAGGACTTCATTCACCTCGCGAGCAAACTGCTTGAAATGCGTTGTGAGGCTGGGGCCTGGGCGCCACCCAAGATGCAAGAAATTGCACATGGCTCTTGGAAGCCCCCGGCCCCATCGTCTTGGTGTTGGTCTTCGTTCCTCCTTGGTGGAGGCGGCAGAGGAGGGAGGCCTGCGTTGCCATGCGGGTGGCCCTCACGAGGCTGGTCCCTCCAGCCTCCCTCACGAGGCTGGTCCTGCCAGCGGTCCTCGTGAGGGCGGTCACGCCATCCCTGGCGAAGGCAGCGGTCTTCCCATCGTCCGCCACCTCTTCCTCCTCCTCGGCCATAGCCCCTGTCGTTGCGCTCTGGCGTCAGCCGATTCGCCCATCTCGCACGGCTCTGACCTCTTGACACTCGTTGGTCTTGTGGGTGTGGAGGTCGTGGTACACGCAGTACCGTCCGCCCTTGGATGACTCAGGCTGATCCCTGCCTCGCTTGGTGTCCGATTCCGCTGCTAGCACGGCAGCCCCCTTGCGCTTCACATCTTTGGCCTTGAGCTTCTTTTCTTCCGGGTCGGCTGCCGGGAGCTCGAGGAGGGAGAGACGCCCTTCCTCAGCCCTGGCGCACTTGGCCGCCAAGTTGAACAACTCCAGGGATGTGCACATGTCTTCATGGATTGCTAGCTCTTCCTTCATCTTGACATCGCGCACGCCGTCGAAGAAGGCTGAGATGATAGCTTCTTCAGTCACCTTGGGGATCTTGAGGCGAGCGTAGTTGAAGCGCTGGATGTACTTCTGCAGGGTTTCTCCTGGCTGTTGCTTGATGCAGCGCAGGTCGCTCATGGCCGGGGGCCGGTCGCGAGTGCCCTGGAAGTTGGCGATGAAGCGGGTGCGCATCTCGCTCCAGGAGGAGATCATGCCGGGAGCCAGGTTCAGGAGCCAGGTACGGGCGCCGTCCTTGAGCTCCATGGGGAACCAATTCGCCGTGACCTTTTCGTCTCCGTTGGCGGCTACGATGCCCAGCTCGTAGAGCTGCAGGAACTCCACGGGGTCCGCTGTGCCATCGTAGCGGGGAGGGAGGTCAGGCTTGAACTTGCCTGGCCATGTGATGCCCCGCAGCTCGGGGGTGAAGGCGAGGCAGCCCGCCGTGGCCACCGACGCCCTTTGCTGGTGCTGGACTTGTTCTTGCGGGTCACCATGCGCCGCCACTGGGAGCAGCGTGGGGTCTTTTCGTGGAGGCACTGGGGCGCGATCTTCGCGCGCCGGCGCTGGGAGCTCACGAGCACCTTCCCGGGGACGTGGGATCTCTTGGCAGCTCCCTTCTTGCTGTGCAAGCGCCGGACGTGGAGGGTCCCGCCCAGGGGCTGCGCGCCTTGGAGACAAGGCACCTTCTTGGGGAGGAGGCGGCGGAGGCGCCTCCCGATCCTCGCCCCCTGCACGGGACGGAGGGCGAGGCAGCGAGAGGGACCGCAAGGGGGAGCCCCCTGCGGCACCGACGAGCTCGGTGATGCGGGCGAGCCAGTCCTCGTAGAGGTCGTCGACGGGGCGATAGTGCAGGAGCTCCCGCGCCAAGAGCAGTGAGGTGTGCGCATCCATCGGTGCGCGACGGGCGTGGGACGACGAGCCAGCGGGAGTCAGCGACGGGGTGGCGGTGCGGCCATCCCGCCGCACCGAAGGATGCTGGGATGAGGCCTGCTGCTCGTTCCCCGCAGGGCCGGTGGCGGCGTTGGCGGCGGGTGACGGGGAACGACAAGGGGGGCCGTTGACGAGCGCCGTCTGGGCGACGCGAGTGGCGTGAGCAGCCCGGCGCTCGGCGCGAGCCCGATGAGCGTCAGCCATGGACACGCCGGAAGATCACACGCGAACAGCGAAAGAAGGACTCCGGCGCACCCCTACCTGGCGCGCCAAATGTCGGATTTCGGGTTCCGGCAGACCCTTGAGGTTTGAACACTGGGGTGCGCGCGGAGATCTCTCCCCTCCCGATCTACGTCCGATCCTCTCGTGCGAACTAAGATGAAAAATGATGAACAACACAAGAGACACGAGGTTTATACTGGTCCGGGCCACCGTTGTGGTGTAATACCCTACTCCAGTGTGTGGTGTGGTGGATTGCCTCTGGGGTTGATGATGAACAGTACAAGGTAAGAACAGCCTCGCGAGGGGTGTTCTTGAGCTGGTGCGGTGTGTTCTACTTAGTCTCTACTGGGTTTCTCCACCCTCTCTCTTTCTTTTCCTCTCTCTTTTTTATTTCTCTCCCTTTCTGCATCTCGCCTCTCTTCCCTTTGTGGAGGCTAGCTCTATTTATAGAGGCCCTGGGCCTCTCCCCGAATAATTGAGTGGGAAGGGCGCCAACAATTGGCCATTTTGAAGGGGAACATCTAGTTCAAGTTATCCTGACCAAAGGTGGTCTTCGGCTGCCAAAAGCATTGGTGATGACGCCGTCTTGGGCTCCACGGTGACTTCCGTCCGGTCGTTCGGCTGGTCTTGGTCTCGTTGCACCGGAATGGTAACCTTTGCCTGATACCTTGGCCTGTGCTTGCCCCCTTTGCACCAAAGGGGAAACAAGGACCCTGCGCAGGCCGGCGCCCGCCTGGGGCTCGCCTGGCCTTGATCGTCATGGCTTGCGTCATGGGATCCTCGCGAGGTACCCTTGCATTGATCTCTCCGCCTCTTCGCGAGCCTGCCTGATGAGGCCGCTCTTGAGGAAGCTTCCTGTCGTCCGCCCCACGAGGCTCGGCCCCTCGCGAGGGTCTTGAGCTTGGGCTGATGAAGATGGACCACGCTGGGCCCCCACCTGAGCCACGCCGCAGGCCGCAGGCAGGCAAGTCTGGGGACCCCCGTTCCCAGAACACCGACAATGGCGGCAGGATGAACATCCGGGATGTTGCGTTGCACTCGGCTGAACCTCTGTATGTACTTGCGCATGTTTCACCTTCCTTCTGGGGAATGATATGCAAATCACTCGCCTGGCCATAAGCTTGGTAGCCTCCAGTAAAACCACCAACGAACTCGTGGCACAGATCTGACCAAGAAGAAATGGAATCCTCCGGCAAGTGCATCAACCAAGACATGACATTGGGTTTCAGGGCCAACGGGAAGTAATTGGCAAGCACCTTGTCATCATGAGCTCCAGCAGCTTGCATCGTGATGGTGTAGATGATGAGGAACTCTGACGAGTGGGTCTTTCCGTCGTACTTCTCGCCGACGTCGGGCTTGAACGTGTGGTGGGACGGCCACTAGAACCGCCGCAGCTCACGGGTAAAGGCTAGGCAACCCACCTCGTAAGGTAGGCCGCCGGAGCCTCCCGGTGTTGGGTGGTCCATAGCGGGCCCCGCCCGCCTGTCTGACTGGTAGCGTGTATCGCGCTGGTGCTCGATGGTGGTTCGAGCGTCTTAATGGGCTCGCTCCTGAAGAACCTGGCGTTGATCATGGCGGGTCCTTGGGTCGGACGATGCTATGGAAATGTCATCACAAGCGTCATCACGATGGACCGACATCCGCGGTGGCTGGCGTGGAGGAGAGTGCACTGTGGCCGCGGCGCCTCCGGCCCCTCCACCGCTAGCATGCAGTGGCTCGATGGAACGTCGGCCTGAGGGCCCCGCCGGCCGTGGATCGTCTTTGTTGGCGACGCCGACGAGGCTCCGGATAGTGCCTCTCCACTCATGGAGCTTCTCTGCGGCGGGAGGGAAGTCGAGGAGCAGCTGCGCGCGCGCCAAGGCTTCTGCTGGCGTGGGCGGCGGCGAAAGCTGCGTGGACCATGGCGTGCTTCGACTTCTAACCACGTTAGAAGGAGCTCTATCACGGCCCAGCGGCTGTGCGCCATCCTCTCCAGCACTTCGGCGGGCATGCTAGCCTCCTTCATCCCGTGGATGACACACAGGACTCTTCCCACAGCGGCGTCCAGGGTCACCGGCGTGGTGACGCTGCTCGTCGCGCACAACCTGGGAAGAGCGCGCTTTGGGCGCCGGAGTGGGCGTCTTAGAGGTCGCCGCGCTGCCCATGGGTGGTACGGCGACGGCCCCGGAGGGTCCCGCGCCGTCTGCGGGGGGGGGGAGGGGGGCAGCTCCGTCTCTGGATTTCGCGACGTGTGGCCCGTCGCCTTGCGCACGAATGACGCTGCTTGCCAGGCTCTGACTGCCAGAGTGATGCTGGTGCTCGCGGGTCACGCCTCGGGTTCTGTCCGCGACCGGCCCGCTGCTCGCCCGCACCGGTACGGGCCGTCTGGCTCCCAACGAACCGACCGACGTGGCTGCCTTCTTCTTGGGAGCCATGGCGACGAAGAACTGCTAGGCTAACTGCTAGACCAGACTCCCACAACTGCGTTCCCCTACCTGGCGCGCCAAAGATGTCGGTAGGAACGACACCTATGGGATCACTGGGATACCTTCTATGGTCGGCAGGTGTGGGGTCGTGAGAAGAGCAGGTTTAGGAGCAAGCACACAGATCGTTTACCCAAGTTCGGGCCGCGAGGATGCGTAAAACCCTAGTCCTGCTATGGTGGATGTATTGAGTGTTCTTGAGCTTTCTGAACTAGCTACGGTGATTGTCCCGTTCCAAAAGGCCGAATCCCACTCCTGGTCGCATTGGGCCTCCTTTTATAGGAAAAGCGGCTGCCACAGCGGCACACAGGAGGTGGAAAGGCCTGCAGTGCGCGAGCTTATCGCACGACATTATGGGACAAAGTGTATTAAATGCACTACATAGGTGTCCATTAGCTTTATCGGGGACGGGAACGAGGCTCGTCCCGTCCGTCGCCGCTTCGCCTCGCTTCGACACGCGCCCAGGCTAGCGATGGATGCAACGCCATGTAGGCAGGCAGGCAGCTGAGGTGGTGCGGTGGTAGGGCCTTTAGGAAGATCTGCATGCCGCCACACAGGTGCTTGCTGATTTGGCCTAGAAGCTGCATGTTGCCACGTAGGTGCCTACCCAGCTGGTTGGGCTGGCAGCTGCATGCGAACAACGGTGGAGTCCTGGCTGGTGTGAGCCTGGCAGTGGCCCTGCTGACGCCCTCGGCAAGGGTCTTGTCGGGGGCTCGGGAAGCGTCTTACCGTGGCGCTGCTGTCATCCCCGACAGATCTTGCCGGGGGTCTTGTGGATTTCCTTAGCTAGGATCCTGCCAAGGGTCGCCGTCTTCTAGTCCTCATCTAAACTCTTATATTTATGAGCTTGACGAAGATTTGCATGCCACCACAGAGGCGCCTCCCGAGCCTTGGTTCCAACAAAGTTGGTTAGGTTGGAGTCGGTGGGCTCAAGGGTGGTTCACTCCGCTGGCATCGGGCAAGTTCCCAGGCAAGGCTCTTGCCGGGGCTGCGGGGGACCGCCTCGGCAAGGATCTTGCCGAGGGAGTCCACCTCGCCCTCTTGCCCTCCTGTGCTCCCGGTCTCGGCGTTGCCTTGGTCGTCTTGTGCCTTGGCTTCTCTCCGGCTTCCCTCCTTTGTCCTTTTAAGTGTGGCCGCGGCGCGTGGCTCTGACTGCCCGTGCACAAGTAAAGGGGTCAAAAGGAGAGCCCCTACTTTTGTACACCGACAATAGGTTTATGCTATGCGATAATACTTGGTTAACTTACCATCGACTCTCTTCTTCTGCTTCACGTTGGAGGTTGCCAGAAGCGTAGTCTTCATTAGGACTAGCTATCCCCCTCTTATCCTAGCTTTTTGTAGTTCAGTCCACATATACTACCCCTTTCATTGATACCAATGCATATGTAGAGTAGCTCCTTGCTTGTGAGTACTTTGGATGAGTACTCACAGTTGCTTTGCTCCCCCCTTTTCCCCTTTCTACATTCGGTTGTTGCGACCAGACGTTGGAGCCCAGGAGCTAGACGCCACCGTCGACGACGACTCCTACTACACTGGTGGTGCCTACTACTACGTGCAGGCCGCCGCCGACGACCAGGAGTCGTTTAGGAGGATCCCAGGCAGGAGGCCTGCACGTCTTTCGATATGTATCCCAGTTTGTGCTAACCATCTTATGGCAACTTGTTTAACTTATGTTTGTACTCGGATATTGTTGCTTCCGCTGACTCGTCTATGATCGAGCACATGTATTTGAGCCCTCGAGGCCCCTGGCTTGTATTATGATGCTTGTATGACTTATTTATTTTTAGAGTTGTGTTGTGATATCTTCCCGTGAGTCCCTAATCTTGATCATACATGTTTGCGTGCATGATTAGTGTACGATTGAATCAGGGGCGTCACAAGCTGGTATCAGACCCGACTGCCTGTAGGAATCCCCCTCCCACACTCCTTGGATGAAGTTGGGTCTAGTCGATGAAAACTATTTTACTAACGTGGTTGTGCGGCCCATGGGCCCACGTTGCCATTGGGTAGTATTAGGATCTTTTATTCCTCGTCTATACTCTAGGGCTCTGATCTCTCTTCTATTTGGGTTAAATGAATTTTGCTAACTCTTAACTTTAGGATCTGGTGATCACTTCCACCCGAAGAGCCCCTTATTACCGATGACCGTCTGCTGCACCAGAAGATTCCGAAGATAATCTATGATGTGCTCTCAAGACTTTGTGCCATCGCTTTTTCAATTCACTTCAATCGGTAAACCCCTATGGATAACCACGCACACTTGCCATTCATACAATCATTCCCCGTTGATCTTGTTATTACAAGATACCCCGAGATTCTCTCTATTGTTCCAAGAATACTTTGTGCCTACTGCCTTGCAGTTCTTGCCACATTAATACACCCTACGGATAATTCCTCGCACTTACCGAGTATCTGTTCTTTCCCCGTTGTTCATATGTTTCACAAGATACATGGAAATACTATCTGATCTTTCGATATTCCTCTGCCGCTATTGCTCTGCAAATACTTGTCTACTGGCATTATGGTTGCATTCCATTTGACTAGCAATATTCATTAGTGTCATTTGTCATATCATTTCGAGTCCCTTGATTCAATATGTTGCGAATGATCGCAATCCTCAATCAGATCCTAGAATTCATCCTACCGGCTCAGACATCATTTTAAACATGAGTTGGTTATCGACCCATCAAATTGTCGTCGATTGTACCCCTAAGCCTATTCAACTTATCCATCCTTAATCAGAGTGTTTGCTTTTGATCCCTTGAATTGGAAATCATAATTCGTTTTCATTTGAGCTTTGAATTAGTTAGTTGTTTCTATGATCCAATGCCTTCGCATTGTCCTTTCCTCTGGTTGAGTGCCGATGCTCACATCAGCTCTTTATGGTCCGTCTGATCCTTTATTGAATTATCAATCGACGGTGTCCTTCATATACAAAAACCTCGAGAAGTTCTTTCCCTGATACATAATGCAATTGGTAAATCCTATTCTCTGATTTGGCTAACCATGCTTTGCTTTTGAGCTGGTAATATTTACTCTTGAAGTTTGTGGTATATGCTTCTAAGATGCCCCGATGGGTTGAACCTATGCCTTCGTTAATCTGTGTGAATCCAAAAGTTTTCATGGGTCATACTACTGTGATAATTCACCAGTTAGGTTTTCACACTCAAATCATTTTAATAGATCAGTGAATGAATGGTTATGCATTGGAGAAGTGGGAGTCGACCTTGAACTTTGCGTTCATGCCCATGGACACGATGATGATATTTTCATGGAAGCTTCTCTTAAAATTAATTATTCCTTTGGTATAAGTTCATCATATATATGGGATATGGTCTTTTGCAATCATGGTTCTGGCCATATTGATATTCCTTGATTCTTTTCCTCGGGCAAGTTAAGGTACTTGTATTCTGCAGATCAATACCCCTGTCCAACCTTTGTTCTGTCCTACTTTCGAGTTTACCCCTGGTATCTCGAGCATATCATGCTATTGCCCTACCTATTTTGAACTTTTGGTGAAGTAGTACCCTCTTCATGTCATAGTCACTACACGGGTTCTGGGTTGTCGTCAATCGAGAACACCGCATAGTGAATCAAATCAACATTGTGATTCAGTACTCCTAGTACTTTGTTGTTGGGAATTTTAATTATCCTTCAAGTCATTCCTAGCATGATCGAGTATATCATTATCGTGCAAAAAAATTTAACTGTGCTATCTGGTCCTTCTTCCTGGAGCACAATCTGCGACGATAGCTAAGCTTACATCGATCTTCCTCGTCATACACTTTCACCTTAAACAACAAGCTTGATTTCGAGTTTGTGTCGTAACCGTGGTTCCAATAACCTCTTACTTCATCATTCCTTTTACTTGATGTCATCGTTGATCGATTACATCTTCATGAAATATCTTAACAAAATTTGTCGTGATCATCATCAACATATTGACTCCTTCCAAGATATCAATCGAATTATTGATGAGAAATAACATCATTGCCCCTCAACGATTTGAATTATCATCGATGACATCATTGCCTTCCCTCCGACACAAACTTGATCATGTTATGGAGCTCCTTGCTATCCAGCTTATGTTATGTTCCACCTTTGATTATTATCATCTTTTATATCAAGGATGTTGTGAGAATTGCTCCACCTCTTAAATAATTCTTGGTATAGTTATACTTCTCCCCATAATCATTCTTTCTTGGTCCCCATGTTGATTCTAACCGGGGTACCAACAAGTGAACAGTGTTGTTTCGATTCTGCACTTCTAGCAACCCTATTGCTTTGAAGTTAATGATCGATAGTTCATTCTTAGCCTATCGGTTATTGCATCCCCATTCTGACAATTGATCAGGCTACCTATGCCCATATTTCGGGCACACCTATCAACCGATGTTTAATTGTGTATGTTTTCCTCGAGCATACCTCATTATATCATTTGATCTGACAAATGTTATCTCCTTGTTCACATAAGTGTGGAAATCCATCTTTTGAAAATCTCAATGAATTGTCATTGAGTCAATCAGCCACCTCCTCACCTCCCCTTGATTTAATGATGAACTCTTGTTTCGAAACTCATTTCCATAGTTCAATTCCTGAGAGTCTTACAATGTCATCTCGACAATTTGTGTTGCACCTTTCTTCTCAGGCATCCCGAGTCTGAGTTATCCTGACACCAATCAGATTTGAACCTCTATCAGATATGATGGTTGGAACATATTTCCAAGAGTTATCACATTGGTCTTTATGTGACCCGGTAAGGTGATGTCGTGCCTAGCACACCTGGCCCGAGGCCCTGTTGTTATAGATTCCTTTTCAGCAAGGTTATCCATTCTTCCATGAGGAAATTGTAAGACTTATTCTACAAGTTATTCCTGATGGATCCTTTGTGTTTCCAAAGTCTGATCTTCACCTGTTGACCATGTCAATGCTATCTCGAAGCATGTCTATGGTATTCCGATTTTCAACAAGAACATTTGAAACCCAATGCTAAATGTTTCCTGCTCAATTATCCGAACACCATTGTATGGGTAATGTCATGAAATTTCTCTCCCCTACCTAAAGAGTTTTCTACATTATATCCTGTCATGGATATCATGCTCTACTTGCCCTTGGGAAGGATGTACCCTTGAAATATGTGTTAAACACATTTTCCTTTCCATTGTTCTATTTAACCTGATAATCATATTTTCCTTTCCATTGGTTGGTTTAACGTTTCTTGTGATCTATATGATCTAAGCCGTAATATTCTCCTGCTTACGTAAACACGTCGGTGTACAATTCTGTCAGCAAGACCCTGTTACTATTGTTGATGACATTCTGGTAGCCACCAATGGACGAGAATTTTGCCTATTGGTCTGCCTCGTTCAACGAGCAGGAAAATGGTTCTCTTCGTCCCTCACCCTTGGTACCGACATTGTTTCCTACATAACCGACAGTCTACCCTCTGACATGCCTTGCTATCATGACCATGCAAGATGTCACCGCTCCTCCTACTTTTAACCCACATGGTGGACCCTAACCCACAGTTCCACGGGATCGAAACCTGACTCTCCTGTACACCCTGTTGCCAAAGTTATTCCTCGAGCTTGACTTCGTATGTAATTAACGGGCCACCTGCCTAGTGATCTATTCTGGTATCAGACGCAATATGTATTCTCGTTGCTCTGGACCCCTTTCACACGTTGTTTTAGGCATCGAACGATTGCCTACCCGCTCGAAACTTCTCATGGTACCTTCGTACCTTGCTCTTGATATCTTCATAAGTTTCAATTCGAGAGTTACCTTCCACCACCTTCCCCGATGTTATCTACCAGATAGTCAACCATGTAGAGGCCCGTTCTCCCAGAATACCCCCTCGTTCTTTCGTAAGTACGATGGAGTTCCCGAAGAAAGGATGTCGACTTCATCATGATGAACCAAAGCAGAGAAATGAAGACATCAACGTAATGGATCAACCTCTTCGAGAAGAACAACCAAGACCGAGAACACTCGCTAGAATTTTGTAACCCGAATCTTCCCCCTTACTCCACCTCTTAAAATCTTGGGACGAGATTTCTTGTAGTGGGGGAGAATTGTGACGCCCGGATAATTAAGCTACAATGATCTAATGCTAATGATGCCATGTCATAATGATTACTATGCTAACTGCCAACTATTTCAAATCAACTCCAAAAATCCGATATAAATTGCAACTGAGAAAACATTTCTTCAAAGTGACAAATAAAAATGTTGAATGGGTTGCAAATATTCACTAAATAATTAACATATAAGAAACAATATTAAATGGATTTTTAAATTGCCCCTAGGAATTTTTAGCGGATCAGCGGGATTAAATAAATACATTTTAATTCAAATATAAATTTGAATAGTCCCAATTGGCCTCAAACCTTTTTGTACAACCCTGTAAGATAACCTAGTATTTATGTGCTATGTCTCACAATTAACAAAAATCATCTGACAGCAAAAAGTAAATGCAAAACATTGGAGAAGCTACAAAATAGTAAATAAAATTGAAAAAAAAGAAAGATGCCTAGCTACTACCGTGGAGTGGGCTCTATTTGCACAGTGCACTTGGCCCATCGTGAATAGTACCCAATCCATCCCATCTCTCCCTCCTCTTCAACCTTAGCTACAGAGACTAGTGTGTGTCGTTCATCCGCGGCCGCCGTCGCTCGATTGCCACCACGCACGCCATAGAGCCTCCCCATCCCTATAAGCACGCCCCTGGGAAACCTAGATCGATCTCGCCAGATCCCCTCTTTTTCCCCATCGTGCCCCCTCCTCATTTGCTCGAAATCGAGCGCAAGAGCTCGCGCGGTGATCGTGCCATCGTCGTTTCCATCTCCACCGTTCGCCGTCTGCTGAAGCCTAGAAGAAGCGCGTCATCATCCTCTTCTTCCACGCCGAGCGCCACCAGCTAGGACACCCTCGTGCCGTCGCTCACGTCGATCTCCTCCGCGGGCAACCATCATTGTCCGTCGTCGACGCGCTCGACCCCGCCTACCCCTCTGGTCGCCGGAGAACGCCGCCACCATGCCGTCGTCACCAAGCCTCCCCCGAGTCCGTGAACACACATCTGCAGGGCTCTGTGAGATCCTCGCCATCTCCCCTTTTTTTCATGTCGATTCTGTCATCTCAGCTCATCTTAGCCGCTGCGTCAGAACCCTCTATGAGCTCGTGCTGACCCTGCCCGCTCCCGACTTCTCATGACCGCACCTCATCGATGCATGCCGCGGCATACTACTGCGGGACGCGTCCATGGCCGCGCATGCACCACGCGCTAGCTGCCCCGTCCAATTGCGGGCCCGTGCGTCGCGCCCTTGACCTCCCGTGCGCGTCCTCCTGCTACTGCTGCTTTGCAGATGCGGCTCTGCTCGCTGCTCTTCTGCTACTCTGTTGCCTGCCGCTCGCGCCATGATCCCTCCCCGCCTGCCGCTGTTGTTGACTACTGCCGCTACCACCGTCTTCGCTCACATGCGCCACCCGCCTTGCCTTGTGTCGGTGTCAAAAATGGCAGATCTCGGGTAGGGGCCCCAAACTGTTCATCTAAGGTCGATGGTAACAGGAGACAGGGGACACGGTGTTTACCCAGGTTCGGGCCCTCTCTATGGAGGTAATACCCTTCTTCCTGCTTGATTGATCTTAATGAATATGAGTATTACAAGAGTTGATCTACCACGAGATCGAGATGGCTAAACCCTAAAAGCCTAGCCTATATGACTATGGTAATGATTGTCCTCCCTCCGGACTAAGTCCTCTAGTTTATATAGACACCGGGAGGATCTAGGGTTACATAAGGTCGGTTACAAAGAAAGGAATCTACTTATTTGATCGCCAAGCCTGCCTTCCACGCCAAGGAGAGTCCCATCTGGACACGGGTGCACTCTTCGGTCTTCGTATCTTCACAGCCCATCAGTCCGGCCCATGGCTAACAGGCCAGACGCCCGAGGACCCCTTAGTCCAGGACTCCCTTAGTAGCCCCTGGACCTGGCTTCAATGACAAGGTATCCGATGGGTAGATCTGTCTCCGACATTGCAAGGCGGGTTCCTCCTTCCGAACTCTAAAATGGTCTTCGGACATAATGGTCGTGTCCAGACCTATAACACACACACCACACACAACCGCAGAGAATATAATAATCCACGAGTCCAATCCGCTGACAATTTTTTGCAACATGACATCACGTCCGTCTGGTCATAATTTTGAACCGTTTTTCGTCTGTCGCTCCATGTTTCAAGACGCGGTTGCCATTGGCACGTGTTGTCAAAGCAAATATCGTGTCCCCTTATTGCGGGATTCTCATCAATACGGGCGTGGGTAACCCAACCATGTTGTTTACACAACCCTTGGGAATAGGCGAGTTTCAAGGCGAGTGGGGAGGCGTTCAATATTCACTACCTTTATAAGGGGATAAGGATTCCCCCTTCTTCTCCCATGCCTTCTTTCTTCCTCTGCCCTTCCACTCTTGAGCTCTAGCGCCCAAGTTCTCATCTTTTTCCCACTCGACAAACCACTCAACCATGTCCGGATCCAGAGGTCAAGGCAGGTGGATGGCCTCCTCTGTCAAGGAGAAGGACATCACTGAGCTTCGGGCGGCTGGGTATCTGGCGAAGGAAATCGCCCAGCATCTTCCGGCCAAGGGGCAAGTCGTCCCTACACCGAAGCCCAACGAGAGGGTGGTTTTCCTCCCTCATTTCATCTGTGGGTTAGGGTTTCCACTCCACCCTTTCATTCACGGGCTGATGTTCTATTACGGGCTAGACTTCCATGATCTAGCCCCGAACTCCTTCCTCAACATCTCGGCATTCATTGTCGTGTGCGAGGCTTTCCTCCGCATCCAACCCCACTTCGGCCTATGGCTCAAGGTCTTCAACGTGAAGCCGAAGGTGGTGGATGGCTAGCACGCAGAGTGCGGAGGCGCCATGGTGAGCAAGATGCCCAATGCCATCTAGCCAAAAGGTACTTTTGTGGAGACTATCAAGGAGTGGCAGAAACTGTGGTTCTATATCACAGAGCCTCGCGGCGCCACATGGGCCGCGGCTTCCCAATTCAACACTGGAGCTCCGATGTGGCTCACTTCCTGGATTGAGAAGGGCCCAAATTGGTCTTCGTTAGACGAGCTGATAGCGCTGCAAATGCGTCTTCAAAGCATGGTGGATAAAGATATCAAGCTCGTCGACGTAATCCAGGTGATGCTAGTTCACCGGATTCTCCTGTGCCAAAGCCGAAGCCGCCCATTATGGGAATTCAATCGGAGGAGGCACCAAGCTCTGGAAAGGCTATTCGGAACCACTCACGAAGACGCCTAGAAGTTGCTCTTCAAAGGCAACGAGATGCCGCCGGCCATAGATTCGGACCGTGGGCACGACATTACCCACCATGCCAATGAGGAACACCTTTAACACACCCTCTACTTGTTTACTTCAAGGAGGATACCTAAACTTTTATTGTTTCAGGTATGGACGGAGAGAGCGGAGCGGATTCGGTGTCCGGCTCCGCTGCCCGAGGAACCAGTCATCCCGCGCCTGGTGAAGATGCTGGAACCGGCACCCTATACGGCGCCGGAGAAGAAGGCCAAGAAGATGGCCAAGGGGGTCCGAAGTGGCCCCCGCTGCAAGGGCACTTCGGACATGACGTCCGAAGACAAGACCCACTCCTCCACTGCCGAAGACGAGGAGGAGGAGGAGAGCAACTCTCCCCCTGATGGGAGGAGGAAGAAGAGGGCGGCCTCCACAAATTTGGAGGCAGGGGTGCCCAAGAAGGGGAAAGGCCCTCTCGCGGACAACTCCGTGTGGGACGTTGACAGCAGTCCAGAGCGGCGCCCCCGGAACAAGCCCCTAGCCGCATTGTGAGTGCACACATCCAGTTATCCAGCCTCTCCACCTTATGGTATTTTATATGACTAGTCGTGTTATTTTAGTCTGGCCCACGACAGCTCCCAGCGATCCTCATCAAGAGGCTCATTGGATTCGAAAGCAATCGCCAGGGATTCACCGCCGGACACTTACTCTCCCAAGGCCAAGGGAGACGATGAGGTGCTATCCCAAAGGACCTTCCCAGGCCAGGGAGAGGTTCAGGAGGCCATCATGGCGGCGCCGGAGGGTGATACCTCGGCCGCCGGACACATGGGGGAATAGACCCCCAAGGAGACTGACGATGGGGTCCATGCTTAGTTCGGCCCTCGTCCTAACATGGATCCGGAGACCCATGCGGCTCCAGAATCTGACAGGCAGCCTCCTTCCAGAGAGGGGGGGTGTGCCTGTCCCACCGGTGACCTCTGTCCATCCAGAGGCGCCGGATAATCTACTGGAAGCGCTACGAGGCGCTTCCATTATGGAAGAACACCGTATCCTTATGGGTACGATGATTGAGAAGGTTCAGTCCGTCAAGAGCGGACTGACCGAAGCCTACAGCGGCCTGCTGACAGGTTCTGAGGTAAGCGAAGCCAAAGGGAAAATCCCTATATATAGACAGTAGCCCTTGAGACACTGTTCGGTGTTCAGAAAGAAAAGCCGGACATAGGATAAATTAAATTTCGCAGGGAACTAACTAAATGCATCTTATGTGAATAAGCAAGCGTCATTGCTGGCCGCGACCTCACACACTGTCGAAGTCTCCGGACTAAAGCAGAGACTGGAGCGGGCCAAAGAGGAGCTCGGCCAAGCGAGGAAGCAGCTGGAAGACCAGCAAGGTATGTAGTGACTCGCTATATATTCGGAAAGTATAAATGATGTATACTGACTGTAATATTATGATATGTGTAGGAGCGATGACTGAGGTCGAGGCCCTTAAAAAGGCCCTGGCCGAAGCCGAGGGGAAGGCTGTCAAGGAGCAGGCCGCTCGTAAGAAGCTTAAGGCCAGGCTGAACGAGGTCCAGCAAGAGCTCCTGGACGCGGTGAAGAAGTGTGAGGCCTTGGAAGGTGATGTTTCGGCTCGAGAGGCCGAACTCGCCAAGGCTCGCCAAAGCGCGGAAGCGGCCCGGGTTGAAGCCCAAGGTGCCCTCCAGGAGATCCAGGAGGCCAAGAAGATCGCGGCGGGTAAGGCATTTAGTATGCAAAGCAAGTATGTGAAGAAGTATTTCCTACTAACCCGGATTCGAAGTTCTCCAGGGGCATTTGCAGATCTGTCGCACAGTGTGTCCGACGCTGTAGAGTTCTTCCGAGCCGAAGAAGGGAGCTCAATGGAGAAACTGTTATGGTTGCAATACCTTGCGCCAGAACATCTAGTGCCCTTCACCGATCAGCTAAAACAGCTGGTCGATCTGCATAGGGTGGCCGAACTGGACATGAAGGATTTGATAATCCGGCTGTGGCCTGCCGAAGTTATACCCAGCAGATACTTCGGACTCGTGAAGCGGCTGGTTAGTGCCTGCCCTCGACTGGACGTCGCCAAGAGGTCGGCCTGCATCGAGGGCGCGTGCATGGCCTTCGCCCGCGTCAAGGTGTGGTGGGCGAAGATGGATGCCGTCAAGCTTGTGACTGAGGGGCCACCTGAAGGCAAAGAGCACCGCACGCCGGAGTGGTATTTTGAAGATGTCCTGGAGGGCCCCGCATTGTGGCAATGCAATGTGCGCAAGATATTATATTCGAATGAATATATTCATGTTGTCTCTGCCTTGTACGATGAAACAAATTTTGTTATGTAATATAATGTTTGTTAGGTTTTAAATTTTACCTCCTGTGCGGCCATGTTGTATGAAATCTGAGGGTTGGCCAGTCGTCGGCTTCTGCCCCCCATGTAGGTAGTACGGAGGTGTTCGGGATGGAATCTAAACAATCTTGATCCAATTATATGGTCCTTGAAGGAGTTGTTTAGCGCAACAAACTAGGCAATCAGACTATGTGGCTTTAACACCCTCACTTAGCCATAGGAGTTTGACAATAAAAACATGGGCGCAACCCCTAGTATCTGAACCAGAGTGCTATAAGAATCTGATCAGAAGTACCGATCCTTCACGTAATGCAGAAGAAATCTCCAATGATTTGCAACCTCCGAAGAGCTAACCGGCTCTCGCCGCATCATGACAGTCAGTTTTCGGCTTTCTCTACTGAGGTGCTCCTTTGGATAAACCAAGGCACAATCGCAGTAGTTCTCCCTTTACTACCTTAGCCAATATAGAGGAATGTAAGGTAGAAAGCACAGGAGCCGGGGAACCCAACTATTGACCAAAGACATGATTTGGAGCCAATGCATATAGTGCAAAATTCGGGGTGCCGAACTATACTTATAAAAAGTGTTCGGACTATTGTTGCCATAGTGTAGGGTGCTATGAAGCCCCTAGCAAACATCAAACGTACCAAAGTGTATGGGTTCTACCTGATAGGGTTACCCACAGGGGAGAAAAAGGAAGAAAAGAAAAAAAAGAAAACAGAAAGGGTGCAAAAGGTGATAAGCTGGGGCCTTAAAGCTCCAGTCGCAAACTGTTTTCATTCTAATTTGATTAATACATCGAGGTGCATTGATACCAGTAGTGAGATAAGCAACAGGCTATTTAACATGCCAAAAACCAAGGGAGAGCTGCATGTGGGTCCTGAAACACAGGTAGAGTGATTGTTAACGAAACCACCTTAAAAATCCCCCATACGTCTGCGTTTCTCGCCGTCTTGGTGTGTTTGTCCTTCAAGAGGGCTGGTGATCAAGCCATCAGATGGGGCCTGCGGGATTGAAACCTGAAAAGGAAATGGATAAAAGTGAAAGTATGTGTGTATCCGGTGTCGGTTGAGTCGTACTGTGGATCACAAACTAGCTATGCCTCCGTCGATGCCCATGGAATTTTCAGTGCGTAGTTATGTACGCGTGGTGCGAATGCCACTACTTGACCAGGACTGAGACGTAGGCCGAATTGCTAGTCTAGCTCCTGGCAAGCCGAGTTGTCCTACTGCAAGGTAGTTCGGACCCTCTTGACGGTGTCCGTGGGCTCGACAGCCAAATTAAGGTTCTGCTTGAGAAGGTCGCTCTGTACTTCTGCTGCTAAGGCAGCTTTGTGCTCTTCTGTACGGAGGGAGCATTCCATATTTCCATTGACTATTATGACGCCACGTGGACCGGGAATCTTGAGCTTGAGATAAGCATAGTGTGGCACTGCGTTGAATCAGGCGAATGCGGTCCGTCCGAGCAGTGCGTGATAGCCGCTGCGAAAGGGGACTATGTCGAAGATGAACTCCTCACTTCGGAAATTTTCTGGAGATCCGAAGACAACCTCAAGCGTGATTGAGCCCGTACAGTGGGTGTAACGCCCTCGATGCGGCTATAGCTCCCACGTGTCGAGGCACGACTTAGAGACATAACCGCATTGAAAGCAATGTCGCAAGTCAGGTAATCATTACAACATCCCATGTAACATATAATAAAAGGGGAAGAACATAGTTGGCTTACACTCGCCACGTCACATCAGAGTACATAAATAACATCCATCATACAAACACTCATGGCCCGACTACGGCGCCAAAATGAAAGAGAACCCAACATGCAACAAGGCCCTGAATCGAACCCCAACTAGGCACCACTACTGATCATCAGGAAAAGACACGTAGTATCGCTGAGAGTCCTCGTCGAACTCCCACTTGAGCTCGTACTCGTCACCCGGAGCGGAATCACCTGGACCTGCATCTGGAGTTATAGTATCTGTGAGCCACAGGGGACTCAGTAATCTCGCACCCTCGCGATCAAGACTATTTAAGCTTATAGGAAGGGTAAGGCAAATATATATGTGGAGCTGCAGCAAGCGACTAGCATATCTGGTGGCTAACTTATTCGCAAAAGAGAGCGAGAAGAGGAGGCAAAGCGCGAGCGAGAATCTAGAGGAACAACCTGCGCAAGCATAACTCCAACACCGTGTCCACTTCCCGGACTCCGCCGAGAAGGGGCCATCACGGTAACACACTCAGTTGATTCATTTTAATTAATTAAGGTTCAAGTTATCTACAACCGGACATTAACAAATTCCCATCTGCCCATAACCGCGGGCACGGCTTTCGAAAGTTCAATCCCTGCAGGGGAGTCCCAACTTAGCCCATGACAAGCTCTCACGGTCAACGAAGGAATAGACCTCCTCCCAAGACGTTCCGATCAGACTCGGTATCTCGGTAACTCAAGACACTTCGACAGGTTAAAACAAGACCAGCAACACCGCCCAAATGTGCCGACAAATCCCGATAGGAGCTGCACATATCTCTTTCTCAGGGCACACTCAGATTGTCTAAACTTCCGGTAGGCCAGCCCAGAGTTGCCCCTGGTAGCCACCGGCGGCTGACGGTTTGGACCAACACTCAGAGGAGCACTGGCCCGGGGGGGTTAAAATAAGATGACCCTTGAGTCTGCAGAACCCAAGGGAAAGAAGAGGCTAGGTGTCAAATGGTAAAACCAAGGTTGGGCATTGCTGGACAAGCTTTAATCAAGGCGAAATATCAAGGGGTTCCCATTATAACCCAACCGCGTAAGGAACGCAAAATCCGGGAACATAACACCGATATGACGGAAACTAGGGCGGCAAGAGTGGAACAAAACACTAGGCGAGAGGCCGAGCCTTCCACCCTTTACCAAGTATATAGATGCATTAAGATAACATAGCAATATAATGATATCCCAACAAGTAAATAAAAGATGTTCCAACAAGGAACGGCCTCCAATCTTCACCTGCAACTAGCAACGCTATAAGAGGGGCTGAGCAAAGCGGTAACATAGCCAATCAACGGTTTGCTAGGACATGGTGGGTTAGAGGTTTGACATGGCAATTGGGAGGCTGACAAGCAAAAGGTAGGCATCGTAGCATTGGCATAGCAAGAGCGAGCAAACTAGCATAGCAAAGATAGTAGTGATTTCGAGGGTATGATCATCTTGCCTGCACAGTTGTCAGGGTTGACTGGATCCTTGCAAGCAAACTCAACGGGCTCCTCGGTAGCAAACTCATCTCCCGGCTCTACCCAAACAAGACAAACAAGCAACAAGGATACAATCAACCACGTGCAAGAACAAGCAATACGATGCAATGATGAAATGCTATGCGGGATGCGATGCGGGATGCAAAATGCAAGATATAACAGGAAATGCATGAACCTGGCCTCAACTTGGAATTCCAAGGGTGCCACTGGAAAGATGAGATGAAATCGCTTGAAAACGATATAAAGAACGCCGGAATCGAAGTTACGGTTTGGAAATGGCAAGCGTTTTAAGATATGACACCGGTCTGCGATTTACAGCAAGTAGGCATCTAAATGCAACGAAATGAACATGCTACAGCCACCAAACATGACAAAAAAATACATGGCAGGGATGCACACAAGATTATTAACAAAATAATAGCACTGAGCCACGGCCAATTCATCCATTAAGAGGTTTAAACAAGCATGGCAAAAACGCAAATGCAAAACAGATTCCAGACTTAGTGAAATTAACACTTGTCTGAAATTTCAGATCACGAAGCCCTCTTCGGAGCAGCAAAACAATATGATACATGACCTGATTAAGACAAGTAAGAACATGGCATGGAGCTACTCAACAATCTTAACAAAAGACCCAAAGTGACCTGGGGCCAAAAGGGTTCACAAAATGTACTAGCGGGCACACGAACATAGCTAAAACACAATCAGTTTCCAGACTTAGTGAAAACTGAGACATGCTGAAATATAACTCACGAAGGCATGTAAATGAGCTCGATGCACTCACTACGGTGCAAGGCATGGAAAGGCAAGCATACATCCATAAATAAGGCACAAAATACTAGCTAGACATGGCAAGAAAAATGGCATAGCATGCACGGATCAACTACAATAACATCGGCAAAATTGCAAATGAGTTGACGATCTGCCCAGATTCACAACGAAGCAAAAGTAGAGCTCGATTGACTCAAGCTAGGGTGATCCATAATTGCAAACAAAGACACGGATGGATAGAGCATAACATGATTAACAAAACTCCTTTACTGATCATCCTCAAAAGAGGCACGGATCACTAGGAAACAAGCTGAACATATGGCATCATGAACTAAATAATCTCAGACTTAGTGAAAACTACTAAGTCCCTGAAAACAGAGTTACCGGGTGCCTCACTTTGCAAGCTTGCACAAGTCACCACACACATCCTAAAAATGCACGGGTTGCACCTCTGGAAAGATAACAAGATGCTTAACAAAACATATGGAGGACTCACAGGCATATCATGCACACAATAATCCTGGCAAAAATGACAAAAGTCTAAGATGAACTAGCAGATCTGACAATTAACTCACGAAGCCTCCTTCTAACAGCATTTTAGGCATCAATATGAACTCAAATGAAAATGATGCGATGGAATGAAATGATGTACTCGTCGAGACGAACATTTTGATATACTATATGTCCAAAACGGAGCTACGGGTGCAAAGTTACAGCAGGTCAAAGTTCGCATAAAAAATTAGGGTTAGGGACGAAAAAGTCAACCCCGAGATGACCCAGATCCAGATCTGGCCCGATCTGCACGCGGTTCGAGGAGTTCGCCGGAGTTGGACTTGAAGCTCGCCGGAGTTGAAGCTCGCGGGGAGAGGCTCGCCGGCCGGTGGGGAAGAAGAGGCAGGGGCTCGGTGGCCGGGGCACGGTCGCCGGCGGCGAGGCGGCGTCGCGGGCGAGGCGGCGTCGGGCGCCGGGCGAGGAGGGGCGCGGCGGCCGGTCGGGGCGGCGCGCCGGAGTGGTGGCGGCGGCGGCCACCTGCGTCGGGGAAGAGGGCGGCGGAGGCGGGCGTCTCCTCAGGCCCGGCGAGGCGGTGTCGGGGGCCCGAGATGGGCCAGGCGGGCTTCGGCGGTGGCAGGCGCCGGCTGTGACACGTGGCAACGCCCGGTTGGGCGCGGGCGGCGGCGGACGCTGTCCGGCCGGGGGCGGACACGTCCGGCGACGGCGGGATCCTTTTTTTTAGACTAGGGTTTCGGGGAGAGAGAGATCCGAAAATGGAAGGGGACTATTTATAGGCATAAGTGGAGATAGGAAAGTCCAAACGAGGTGTGGTTTTTGGCCACGCGATCGTGATCGAACGCTCTAGGACATGGAGCAGAGTTTGGTGGGTTTTGGGCCAAATTGAAGGGGTGTTGGGCTGCAACACACACGAGGCCTTTTCGGTCCCTCGGTTAACCGTTGGAGTATCAAATGAAGTCCAAATGATACGAAACTTGACAGGCGGTCTACCGGTAGTAAACCAAGGCCGCTTGGCAAGTCTCGGTCCAATCCGGAAATGTTTAATCCCCACACACGAAAGAAAGCTAGAAATGACCACCGGAGGAGAACGAAGCGCCGGAATGCAAAACGGACAACGGGGAAAATGCTCGGATGCATGAGATGAACACGTATGTAAATGCAATGCACATGATGACATGATATGAGATGCATGACAACGACAACAAAACACGGAGACAAAACCCGAACTCGAGGAATAAATATAACTTAACGCCGAAATGGCAAGAGTTGGAGTACAAATTGGGAAAGTTACATCCGGGGTGTTACAGTGGGTCTCTACACCTGGTATGACTCCTTTGAAGGTAGTCTTTGTGGGTTTGATCCGTGATGGATTAAAGCCCATTTTGTGCACTGTGTCCTGATAGAGCAGATTGAGGCTGCTACCCCCGTCCATAAGGACACACATCCGGTGAAATCCGTCAATGATAGGGTCGAGGACTAGCGCGGCTGAGCCGCCATGACGGATACTAGTCGGATGATCCCGATGATCAAAGGTGATCGGGAATGACGACCATGGGTTGAATTTTGGGGCGACTGGCTCTATCGCGTAGACGTCCCTTAGTGCGCACTTGCGCTCCTTTTTGGGGATGTGTGTAGCATATATCATGTTCATTGTTTTGACTTGAGGGGGAAACTTCTTCTGTCCCCCTGTGTTCGGTTGCCGGGGCTCCTCATCGTCATCCTCGCTTTGTGATCCCTTTTCCCAGTTCTCGACGTTTAATTTTCCGGCCTGCTTGAAAACCCAACAATCTCTATTGGTATGATTGGCTGGTTTGTCTGGGGTGCCGTGTATCTGGCACGGGCGATCGAGTATGCGGTCCAGGCTGGATGGCCCCTGATTGTTTCTTTTGTATGGTTTCTTCTGCTCGCTGGACTTGGAGCCGCTGAATCCGGCATTGACTGTAGTGCCGTCGGTATTATCACCATTGCTTCAGCGTTTGTGTCTGTTACGTCAGAGCTTGCCATTGCTGGTTTTGACCTCTAAGGGTCCTGCCTCACTGGCTGTGTTTTTGCTACGAGCCAGCCAACTATCCTCACCCGCGCAAAAGTGGGTCATGAGTGCCGTAAGGGCTGCCATAGATTTTGGCTTTTCTTGGCCGAGGTGGCGGGCGAGCCATTCGTCGCGGATGCTATGTTTAAAGGCCGCTAGGGCTTCGGCATCCGGATAGTCGATGATCTGGTTCTTTTTGGTTAGGAACCTAGTCAAGAATTTCCTGGCTGACTCTCCGGGTTGTTGAACTATGTGGCTTAAGTCATCGGTGTCTGGTGGCCGGACATATGTACCTTGGAAGTTGTCGAGGAAGGCTTCTTCCAAGTCCTCCCAGATGCCGATAGAATTCTCAGGCAGGCTGTTTAACCAGTGCCGAGCTGGCCCTTTAAGCTTTAGTGGGAGGTATTTGATAGCATGGAGGTCATCTCCGTGGGCCATGTGGATGTGGAGGATAAAATCCTCAATCCATACCGCAGGATCAGTTGTCCCGTCATATGATTCAATATTCACGGGTTTGAACCCTTCGGGGAATTCGTAATCCATTACTTCATCAGTGAAGCAAAGAGGGTGTGCGGCGCATCTATACCTGGCCGCATCGCGACGTAGCTCCGATGGTGTCCGTCTGCGGTTGTCGGCTCGGACGTGACAAGGTTTGTCACATCCGAATAGGTAGCCATCATTACGTGTCGAGGAACGTCCTCGCGATCCGTAAATCGATCGGGTATGTACTGTTCTATTTTCCAGGGTCTCTCGGAGGTCGTATGTATGACCCCGAACTGTTTTGTCTCTATTTTTACGTGGCGGTGGGGCAGGCTGTTGTTCGGCTTGAGTTGCTGCTCTATCTCGACCACGTGGTGGTCGGTCCGCCGCACTGTCCCGACCGCGTAGTGGTCGATCGGCTGCATTACGCAAGGGAGGTATGGGCTCCGACGCCTCTTCATCGAACTGAGGTAGCAACCTTCACTTTGGGTAACTCTTGGCTGGGCGTATGAGGCCGTATTCTTCGGCTACCAGAACATCGATCCACCTGTTGACGAGCAGATCTTGCTCAGCTTGAAGCTACTGCTGCTTCTTTTTCAGGCTCCTTGCGGTGGCTATTAGTTGGCGCTTGAAGTGCTCCTGCTCGAGAGGTTCCACAGGCACGATGAAATCTTCATCGCCGAGGCTTTCCTCATCCTCGGAGAGCGGACAGTAACTACCTCCTCCGAGTCGTTGGGCCTGGCCTGTTCGTCGGGGCTAGCTTGCCCGTTTTCTTGCTCCTCATGTTTGGATGTTACCTCAGCAAGGTCCTCATTGTTTTTGGCGTCGTCCGGAGTATTGTTTTCTCTGGTGCCAGCATTGCTGTCTTTTGAACAACGTGACTTAGAGCGGCGCTGAGGACGTGGTGCTTTTACTGTGTCTCAGGAGGTTTATTCTCGACTGGATTTTCTTTGTAATCATCGTTAGTTGTTTTAGGTGTGTCCACCATGTACACATCGTACGAAGAAGTTGCCGTCTAGCATCCAGTAAATGGTGGATTTTGGTTTTGCTCCTCATCAGCATCGTTGTCCATACCGTCAATGTCTTCGGAGCCGTAATCGAGTGTGTCAGTTAAATCCTTGACCGTGGCAATGCAGTGGGTGGAGGGTGGGAAGCAAAATTCCCTGTCATTAGCTTTTAGTTCGAACCGGATATAGTTCGGCTGTGAATCCCCCGCTAAGGATAGATTTTTTTAATGAATTCAGCACATCGCCCAAGGGTGAGTGCCGGAAGATGCCCGCGGCGCTGAATTCGGTGATCGATAACCGATCATGCTCGACATGCGCGGACGCACATAGTTCGGAACTTTTAACCGGAAACGAGCCCGAGGTTCCGGGGACACAGGCATTACCAGAGGTTAGGTCTGTGTGCGGCTCCAACGCCGTGGAGTCTGCGGCTTCCGTGGCGGGGTTAAGATTCCTGTCCTCGGATGGCGTGACCTGCTCCGGATCTAAGGCCAGAGCGGTTACAGGTGCAATTTCCTGGGTATGGCCCGATGACAGATCTAAGTCATGTTCATCGAGGTGACGGGGAGCAATTGTCGTGGTATCGAATCCGTCAAAGATCAAGTCTCCGCGGATATCCGCGACGTAGTTCAAGCTCCTGAATATGACCTGACGGCCAGGGGCATAGCTGTCGATCTGCTCTGGATGGCCAAGAGAGTTGGCCCGCAGTGCGAAGCCGCCTAACATGAAGATCTATCCAGGGAGGAAGACCTCCCCTTGGACAACGTCATTGTGGATGATTGAAGGGGCCATCAAAATTTTTGAGGATGGCACAGTGGAACTCTCAATGAAAGCACCAATGTCGGTATCAAAACCAGCGGATCTCGGGTAGGGTGTCCCGAACTGTGCGTCTAAGGTCGATGGTAATAGGAGACAGGGGACACGGTGTTTACCTAGGTTCGGGCCCTCTCTATGGAGGTAATACCCTACTTCCTGCTTGATTGATCTTAATGAATATGAGTATTACAAGAGTTGATCTACCACGAGATCGAGATGGCTAAACCCTAAAAGCCTAGCCTATATGACTATGGTAATGATTGTCCTCCCTCCGGACTAAGTCCTCTAGTTTATATAGACACCGGGAGGATCTAGGGTTACATAAGGTCGGTTACAAAGAAAGGAATCTACTTATTTGATCGCCAAGCTTTCCTTCCACACCAAGGAGAGTCCCAGTCGGACATGGGTGTAGTATTCGGTCTTCGTATCTTCACAGCCCATCAGTCCGGCCCGTGGCTAACAGGCCGGACGCCCGAGGAGCCCTTAGTCCAGGACTCCCTCACCTTGCGCCGCCAGCGTCTAGCCACTTCCACCAGGCCGCTCCTGCTTGGGGCCTCCTCCTGCACCCCCACCCCATGCACTGGGCGATGGCCGTCGGTGCTCCTCAGGAGCGGTCGTGCGAGCCCCAGTCGTGGCCTCGGGCCACCGCAGGATTGGGCCGGCATGAGTAATCGAGGGATTAGCCCATGTTGGAATTATTTTTGTTGTTTGTTTTGTTTTGTTTTGTTACATTAGTTAGATGGCCCTATGACTAGTGGCCCCCCACTGCTATTTACTATAACTTAATTAAAGTCAAAACTAAGTCTAGTCACTAACAGGTGGGCCCCAAGTCATCCTTTGAACAGTCAACTATTGACTGGGCAGTTGACTGGGCCCACTGTCGGCCTCAAATGCAAATAGCTGGGTACACTCTGTGTTTACCCATAGCACTTTAACCTTTTGTTTTTCATATTAATATTAAATCCAGAAATTCCTGAAAATCAATAAAACTTCGAAAAATTGTATAAAATAATCTGTAACTCCGATGAGAATGTTTTGTACATGAAAGTTGCTCAGAAAAATATAACGAATCCGAATACGCTGGCCGTTCGTTCACCACACGTCCCTAGCATAGCGAACATGCAACCGCCCCCCTCCATTTCATCTGTCCGAAAATGCCAAACACCGGGAACACTTTCCTGGATGTTTCCCCCTTTTGTCGGTAGTACCTAGTACCGCGGTAGGTCACCCTTAGCACCGCGAATTGCCATGTTATGCTTTTGTGTTGCTTTGATTGCTCTGTTATTTATTGTGTTCTCCCTCCATTACTTCTTTCCGGTAGACCCCGAGACCGCGGTTGAACCAGTGATCGACTACTTCACCTTCGAGGGTCCATTTATGTCTGCAGAGCAACCAGGCAAGCCCCCCTGATCACCAGATATCGCCCATTCTTCTCTTTACTGCTTGCATTAGAGTAGTGTAGCATGTTACTACTTTCTGATCCTATCCTGATGCATAACCTGTCTTTGCTACTACTGTTGTTACCTTTACCTGCAATCCTAAATGCTTAGTATAGGATGCTAGTATTCCATCAGTGGCCCTACATTCTTGTCCATCTGCCATGCTATACTATCGGGCCGTGATCACTCGGGAGGTGATCACGGGTATATACTTATATACATAATATATGATACCTGTGGTGACTAAAGTCGGGTCGGCTTGTAGAGTACCAGCGAGTGATTCATGGATTGGGACCAAAATGACGTTTTTCCGGTGGCCCTCTGAGTGGACCTTTGTGGCGGAGCGACAGGGCAGGTTGAGACCACCTAGGAGAGAGCTGCGCCTGGCCCTGGTCGGCATCCGCGGTTAATTCAATTAACACGCTTAACGAGATCTTGGTATTTGATCTGAGTCTAGCCATTGGCCTATACGCACTTACGAACTACGCGAGAATAGTTATGGGCACTCAATGTCGTGGTATCAGCCGAAGCCTTCTTGACGTCAGCGACTGAGCGGCGCGCGCCGGATTGGACTGGAACACCTGCTCTTGTATTAGGGAGGCTAGGTCTGCCTCCGGCCGCCCTCGCAACGTGCAGGTGTGCAATGGGGGATGGGCCCAGACCCCTGCGCGCATAGGATTTAGACTGGCCTGCTGACCTCTCTGTTGTGCCTATGTAGGGCTGCGACGTGTTGATCTTCCGAGGTCGGGCATGAACCAGGAAAGTTTGTCCGGCCAGGGGAATCGAGCGTGTTGGGTTATGTGGTGCACCCCTACAGGGAAGTTTATCTATTCTAATAGACGTGTCCCTTAGTAAAAAGACGATGTCGACGTTCTGGGAACGGGGGTCGCCAGACTTGCCTGCCTGCGGCCCACGACGTGGCTCCACCAGCAGCCCTGTACGGCCCATCTTCACTAGCAAATACTCAAGACCCTCACAAGGGGCCAAGCCTCGCGAGGCGGACGATGCAAGACCTCCTCAGGGGTGGCCTCACCAGGCTGGCTCGCGAGAGGCGGAGAGATCAAGGCAAGGGACACGTCGCGAGGTTTGTGTGACGCAAGCCATGATGACTGGAGCCAGGAGGGCGCCAGCGCTCGTAGTGTCCTTGTTTCCTCTTTGGTGCTAAAGGGGCAAGCGCATGCGACGAGTCCGGAGGCATCAGGCAAAGGTTTCCATATTGGTGCAACAAGACCAAGACCAGCAGGACGGCAGGACGGATGTCACCGTGGAGCCCAAGACGGCATCACCACCAGAGCCTTTGGCAGGCGAAGACTAATTTTGTCAGGATAACTTGTACTAGTTGTCTCCTTCGAATTTGGCCATTGTGGGATCCCTTCCCGCTCAATATTTGGGAAGAGGACCAGGGCCTCTATATATAGGACTAGCCACCATCATAGCAGGGAGAGGCTCATCTCATCTAGAGAGACCATCCCCAACCACTCAAGCTGACCAAGCACAAGAACACCTCTGTAACGCCCTCGATGCGGCTATATCTCCTACGTGTCGAAGCACGACTTAGAGGCATAACCGCATTGAAAGCAATGTTGCAAGTGAGGTAATCTTCACACAACCCATGTAATACATAAGGGAAAGAGATACATAGTTGGCTTACAATCGCCACTTCACACAATACATGAATAAAGCATTACATCATCCAGATACAATCAAGGTCCGACTACGGAACCAAAATAAAAGAAGACTACCCCAAAAGCGAAACGGATCCCCGATCCACCCCAACTGGGACTCTGGGACGGCGGATCTGGCCGGGAACGGGCTGAAGCTGCTGCTAGTTCGGGCGACGGAGACAGGCGCACTTGTCCTGGACGAAGCAGAGGACTTGGCGCGGCTACAACAGTGAAGACCTGCCGGGTCCGACGAGGAACCGAACAAGGAGGACGGGGAGGGGCGTCGGGGCCGAATCCTGCTCTGCTGCTGCGGGCACGGGGACGAGGAGGAGGGAGCTCGTGCTCCTGCGGGTTCGAGCAAGGAACAGAGCAACTCCGGCACTGCACGGGCAGAAAAAGACATAGACGAAGACTCGGGCTCCTGCTCAGGGTCTGAGGCGGGCGCACCGCGAGCGCACGGGGATGGTGGTGGCGTCGTTGCCCTGTTCACAGAGAGACAGAGGAGAACAAGGTGAGGTTTGGGGGAGAAGAAAAGGGGCGGGGAAGGAAGAAAAGGCAGGGATGCGGTTCCTCCGGCGACTAGGAGCTGCTGCTCCGGCTGCTTGCAGGTGAGGAGGCCCGCAGGAGGTGCGAGGCAGGGGCTCCTGCTACTGGCCGGAAAACACGGGAGGTGGTCAGACGCCGTGGGTTTGAGGGGGAAGGATCTGAGAGGGATGGTGGTTGGCTCGGCGCTGAAACCAAGGGAGATAGTGGCGGCGACGTGGGGATTTGGTGGAGATTGGACAGGCTAGGGCTAGGGTTGGACTGTTATTTATATCAGAAGAATTTAGGTTAGGGGCTACCTCGTCCCTCTGATCGCAATCAGACGAACGCGAATAAAATAGCTAGGGAGTCCAAATAAGAAAATGGAGACGTTTTGTAGATGTTTGGAGATGATCCGGATCCAACAGTGACAAAAGTCCGGTTCGGGTCCGGGACAACTTTCAGACGCGCGCGCGAGGAGGGCCGCGGGCTAACGAGAGAGGTTAGGTTGGGTCTGGCGGATTGTGAAGAGCGGGTTGGTCTGAGAGAAGAGGGGAGAGATGTAGCCCGGCATGGTTTACGGAGACCGAAAACGTCCGACGTTAGACCGGCTATACTGCCGCTATAGTTATCCGTTGGGGCATCAAACGATCTCCGAATGCGATGAAACTTGACAGGCGGTCTATCTACACTATAATAAGACCACACGTCAACTCTCATCCCATTTCCAGAACATTTTCCGGCCACTTATAAAATACTATTTCGGACATGCCGCAGGCACGTGCAAGTGTGTCTGGGCTCAGAACGGACAACAGAAGGAACGAGGAGACCGGGACGGTTGCAAGTTTTGAAAACATGATGATGAAATGCGGATGATCACATGGCAAGATGCAACACGCAAGCAAAAGACAAGGCAACAACAACGAATAACTGGAGGACACCTGGCACATCGGTCTCGGGGCGTCACAACCTCTCCTCAGGAGGCCGTTCTTCCCTTGTAACTGTTCATCCTCAGCCCAAGAGGCAATCCACCACACCACACTGGAGTAGGGTATTACACCAACGGTGGCCCGAACCAGTATAAATCTTGTGTCTCTCGTTCTTTGGGTTCTTCGAACTAGGCCATGAGATCATACAGAGTGTGCGAGCTAGGGAGGGGGAGGGATCTTTGTGCGCACCCTAGTGTTCGAACCACAAGGGTTTTGCCGGAACCTGAAATCCGACATTTGGCACGCCAGGTAGGGGTGCGTCGGAGCTTCTCTTCCGCCAGTTGATCGGCCGACACTCCGCGGTTCCGATGTCCGGTGACCCAAGGACCAACACTGACCGCTGGGTAGCATGGCCAGCCCAGGCAGCGCCGTCCGCCCAAGAAGACCTCAACCCTGTGCTCCAGGCGGCACGCGCGCCACCGAATGCTGCGGGGCGTGGGCGGCGCGGTCAGATGTCCTCCACCCTTACTCCACGACAAGCGTGGGCAACCACAATGGCCTCAAGCCATGCCGCGGCCACAACGCCACACACCCGACAGGAACAAGCGAACATGAGGGCCGCGCTCACGGTGGCTCGGGAGCTGCTGCGGTGCCGACTGATGGAGAGCAGCTAGGACGCATTGCCGGAGCGCGCGCCGAGCTACTGGATGCCGCAGCCTCGGGAGCGTCGCCCTTCTGCTCCCTGCACACGCCTCAGGCCATGGCCGGATTGCACGGCAGGCCTCTCAGCGCCCGCGTGCTCCCATGAGCGCCAGGAGGCTTCATCGACACTGGCGCGATTAGCAACACCAGACGCCCAATCGCACCCACACCACCTCCGATGATCGCGGGCACGAGCGTTGCCACCCGCGGCCCCAGCAGAATGCCGCCCTACCATCCTTAGGGCGGAGCGCTGGGCTTGGCAACGTGGAGCGTGGGGCACTTCGGCGAGGTCTTCGGGGCGACGGCCCCGGAGGCCTACGTGCCCCGCATGATGGACCAGGAGTATGCGCTGGAAGATGACCCTGGCTCGTTCCTCGAGCCAGGCTGGGAGGAGGAGGCGCTAGAAGCTGAGGCCTTCCAGGAGCCCCCTGGGAGCCTCGCCGACCATGCCGGCGACAACAGCTATAGGGTACTACTAATCTCTCAGGAGCAAGCTTATGCTAACCATGGGTCGCAGGAGGATCAGTTCACAACGGCGGATGGTGGCCCCAGCTCAACGGCCTCCCTCCCACCAGGAGGAGCGCACTGGGGGCTGCAGGGGAGGGGCCGGGAGCCAGGTCCCTTCCTGCATCGCGCGGAGCAAGGCATCCCCTGGATGTAGGCCCTCTGTCGGGGAGGTGTCGGTAAGCCTTCCCCCGGCAAAGGACCCGTGGTCGCCGAGGGCACCGCTGGCATCCCCTTTGCCCCTTGGCTTCGTCCTGGTTTCCATTCGCACCAATGGTGGTCGAGGGCGGCGCAAGGTGGGGCCCTCGTCTGGCGATACGAAGTAAGGCTTGCGCCTGTGAAGATCTCCGCTCGTGACACTCTCACGTAATAATGAGTGGGGTTGTACACGCCCCGGAGTCTCAGGAGTGCCACCCTCGGGCCTTGGGGGCTCCCTCCCATGTCCAAGTGGCAGCACTGAGCTCCGCGCTGGTGAGAAGATGAGAGGATTAGACTAGGTGCCGGACGCGGCCATTTGCTCTTAACCTCTTTTCTGTAGCCCTGTTTTTGGCTTTGGATTTAAGTTGAAGTTAAATTTTCATTGGTATGCGCGGGGGTGACTTTTCTCGTTCATTCGATTTCTTGCC